>NC_079208.1:7821347-8021347 GCF_026745355.1 Beta vulgaris subsp. vulgaris
TCATAGGCTAAGAGAAAACCACAAACTAATCTAATCTATGATCTATCTTTTCTCTATGTTCTCCCCCAAAATCCTAGTTTCTTTATTAGCCTAGAGATTGTCACCTATTTTTTGGTTGATGGTAAGCCTTAACTCTCTTAATTTTTCCCCCGGCCCGAATATGTTTTATGTCAATTATAAATTTCCATACATATACTTATTGGAAAGTTACACTACCCAAATATTAGGTTAATACTATCCACCTATTGGGTTTTACAAAGAGAGTTTGGCGTCATGTTCTTACTTTCGTTTGCAAAAAAAATTTAATACGTTGATGAAGATTTCAGTGATGATGCAATAGCTATATAATTTACATCTGGGTGAGTGATCTTGTCCGAGGGCAGGTTAGAGGAAATTCATCTTAGTATCTTACCACGGGATTTCCGAAAGGGGCCCCAAAAAAATTAAAAATAAAAGATAGTTGTTACTTTTATATTGATGACATATTTTATTTTTTTTTGATTGGGAAATTAAGTCAGCCCAAGGGCTAACCCCTACCAAGGCTACTAGCCTTGTAGGAACTACCAGCACATTGGTAGGTAAAGCATGCAAAGCATGCTAAGGAAATACCCCAACATAATGCTGGGAGTAAGGATCGAACCCCTGACCTCAAGGATCAGAGGGGAGTGCTCTACCACATGAGCTAGCTCCTCATCCTTATATTGATGACATATTTAGATTTAACTAACAACATGTTCTTTGTTATATCAATAAATTGTTCTTTTTAATTATAAATAAACCTATAGATATATATAATCATATCATCTTGAACAAAATGGTTAAATATTATTCTAATATCGTTGTCTTGTTATATACTTCCTTCGTTCCATAATAAGTGAACCACTTCGATCTCTATTTGATGTGAGAGCTTTTTTAGAGAAGTGTTTCATTTATTATGGAATGAAAGAAGTATAAATTTTGTATTTAAAGATAAGTTGAAATTCTTTGTACGGGAAATTTTAAACGTGATGCCAACACCATTAAGTTATCTCATGCTATTCATGTATTATATAAACTAATAACATATAATTTATATTATTCTACCAAAATTATTTTGAAAAATAAACATCATATACTATTGTCATGTTCGTTACATGTACAACATAAAAAAGAACATAACATATCAAAATTATTAATTAGAACAAATACATAAAAAAAACATTCTTCTTCTTGAACACAAATAGCTTCAAATAGTGATATCAATGACATTTATAATAAAACCAATGACATTAATAATAATTACCAATATTAATAATTAATAAGTACAACACCGAAAATAATAATAATCTTTTTGAATAAATATAGTAGTAAATAGTAATATTAATAGCAATAATAATTGTATAAAGTAATATTAATAGTAACAGTAATAATAATAATAATACTAACAACAACAACAACAACAATAATAATAATAATAATAATAATAACGATAATAATTATTAATATTAGCATTAGTAATCATAATATTCATGATAATAATAACAATAATAGTAAGTTTTTTAATATAAGCATAATATGAACTTATCTGATCTGAACATATTTTTTTTTTTATTTGATTTGGTTTGATCTGATATGATATGGTCTGGTTTAATCTGATTTGATATGATTTAATCTGAAATAAGTAAAAATAAGACGAACTGAATATAGTCAAAACAACGATGTGATGAAATAGATTATATAAAAGTGTCAAATCTCATATACAACGATTTAAATTTTGCCAGTTTAGAATTTGATTGAATTATAATTATTATATATTTTATTAAATTTTTATTTTTATTGTAGATTCTATACGACTCTTTCATTAATGAATTTATTTTACATCTAAGAAAAACACAGAGGTAATATTACCTTTCATTTTGAGTACAAAATTGCAATTAAATCTCGGAGATAAAACGTAAACCCCATCATTTCCGCCTTTTAGCGTCAGAAAGCAGCAGCTAAATTGAGGCGGCAAATACGTTTTTTTATAAACATAAAAAATCCTACTGCTTTATTATTTTTCACATTCATTCTACTCTCTCTTTCTCTCTCTTTTCAACTCATTTTCTCTCTCCTCTGCTACTACATACTCATCAATGGCGGACACCACAGAAGCCACTATCACCATACCCTCTACCGAGCCGGAAACTTCGTCGACAACTTCAACTTCACTGGAAATCAGTCTGCCGGAGATCAAATCGCCGGAAATCAAACCGCCGGAAATCAAACGGTCTTGGGGAGACGAAGTAGATGATGAAGAATTCACCATCGATCAACTCTCAATCAAAGAACGTAAAGATTTGGACGAACCTGAGGATTCCAACATTCAAGCGGTATTTCACTCTGAATTCGATCATTAACATCGATTTTGGTCGATTTTCGGTTGTTTTTTTAGGGTTTATGATTTTAATTTGTATAATTTTGTGAGTTAGGTTACGACGGGCGATACGCCGTATACATCGGCGAAGAAATTCGAAGATTTGAACTTGTCTGAGGAATTACTCAAGGGATTGTATGTAGAGATGCGTTTTGAGAGACCTAGTAAGATTCAAGCTGTTACTTTGCCTATGATTTTGACACCTCCTTATAAGAATTTGATTGCGCAAGCTCATAATGGATCTGGAAAAACTACTTGCTTTAATTTGGGGATGTTGAGTCGTGTTGATCCCAAACAACGAGTTCCTCAAGCTATTTGTATCTGCCCTACCAGAGAACTCGCTATTCAGGTCGGTTTCGATTTCGCGGCTCGGTTTACTTCTTGTAGATATTAAGTTCATTTTAAGTGTGCACATTGCAATGTAGGAAACTGGTATGAGACTGTCGGTTTTTTGTGAACTGTCTGCTTGCAGTTATGTGAAGATATAAGATTTCTTCTCACTAGTAGTTGAAGTATAAGTGTATAACCTTCACATGTTTAGAGTGAATTAGCTTTTAGAATTATACAATATTTATAAGAACGGTATAGTAGCTATATTCGCTAGGTACTGTGCCAAGCCGCCATTGCCTTTCGACTATCAGAATCGGGATTAAATTTCAAGATTGCTCAATAATTCTACAGTTCATTTAAATGTAGTTTGCAATTATGTTATTTTTTTTTCCTGGTCCAAATGAAATTAGCAATGTACTGCAATATATGCAGGACAGAAATAAGTTAAGGGAAAGTTTATGTGAGAAGTAGCATTTAGACTACATTGCTGAAACTGAGGCAATATATTATTTTTATTTTTGATTTAGTTGAAAATGACATAATAGTTGGATGACAGAACTTGGAGGTGCTGATGAAGATGGGGAAGTTTACTGGGATAACTGCAGAGAGAGCAGTGGCAGAAAACCTGGACAATCCAGCTCATATATCCATATATAAGCGGCCTCCTATTACATCTCAAGTGATAATTGGGACTCCTGGTACAATTAAGAAGTGGGTTTCTACAAAGAAGTTGTCTTTGGTTCATATGAAGATCCTTGTTTTTGATGAAGCAGATCACATGTTAGCTGAGGTAATTCAGATACTCTATTTCACTATTCGTCTGTTGAATTTGTTTCGTTTCCTGGCCGATTTTTCTCAGAAATATTGAAATACTGGAACTAGTTCTAGGGATTGGATGATAACCTGCTGACCATAGAAAACCAAGTGTACCACTTATATGGAAATGGAGGAAGTATATGATGGTTATAAGATAAAGTAGGATTCTAGTAATGATCTTTTCAGTTAACTCTGAGCTGCTAAGAGAACATGGAGATCTTGATGGTTGATACACAATATTGTATAAACTGGTTCATGAGTCATGACCATGACCATCAGACGTGTATAAGGGATTTCTCTTATTGCATTTGTTTTTTATTGATTTAGATTCTTTGGACTTTCAAGGGCCTGTGTAAATTGTTCTCCATCCATATTTGGGATCATGTCTATATTTCTCCGGTCCATATCTCATATTTTGGCTCTGCTGTTGTATAAACTTGAAATTGATGGATAGAAATAAAAAAATTTGACAGTTTGTTTTAGTCCTGCTTTCTGAGTTGTTTTTGTTGCTGGGGATCACATCATGTTGATTACATTTATGATAAGTTGTTAATGCAGTTGAGGTGTTCTGATGAGACCTTAAGATGTATGTGACCTTCATACTTTCACTTGGTGGAGATTTATGATATTTTCTGCCTTTTCAGGATGGATTCAGGGATGATTCTCTTAAAATCATGAACGACATCAAGAGAAGTGCTCCTAAATGCCAGGTTCGTTATCTTTACTGGGTATTGGCTTGCTCCTGATGTTTCTCTCTGGCACATTTTTTGGGTGATGTAGTATTATAAGTTAATGAAAGTGTTGTAAGTTAATGGAAGTGTAGTCTGAAAAAAAAAAATTAAATATGATTGCTGCACTTTGCATTAAGTTGTTAACAGAAAGGGCGAGATGAGGTTGGGGAACTGGAAATGCCACAGGCTATATTTTGCTTGTTTGAGATTAGCAAATAGTTTTTGTGGGTGAAAACTGGAAATGCTCCTTTCCTTTGCACACTCTTTTTCTTTTTAAAATTTTTGGATTAGCCAACTGTCTCTGAGTTCATTGCAAGTTCTGTAATCATTCTATTGTGTATCGGCTTGTGCAAAATATGTAGCTTTTGCTCGATCTAGTTGGCTTTTTCAGGGAAAAATTTCATGTAGTAATTTTATGGACCCATGTGCTTAATATTTTTTTTTTCGGTTGGTGATGTAACTTTTTTCAGGTGTTACTATTTTCTGCCACTTTTAGTGAGAGGGTGAAGAATTTTATTACAAGGACAATTACTGATTACAATCAGCTTTTTGTCAAGAAGGAAGAGCTATCGTTGGATTCTGTGAAGCAGTATAAGGTTCGCTGTCCTGATGAGTTGGCAAAAGTTACAGTTGTCAAAGAAAAAGTTCTGGAGTTGGGTCAAAAGTTGGGCCAGTCAATAATATTTGTACGCTCGAAAAATAGTGCAAGTTATCTCCATAGGGCGCTTGTTGATATGGGTTATGAAGTAACCACCATTCAAGGCGCTCTTACGCATGACGACAGAGACAAAATAGTGAAAGAGTTCAAAGATGGGTTAACGAAAGTGCTTATATCAACTGATCTTCTTGCTAGGGGCTTCGACCAGTCACAGGTGAGCAATCTTCTATACATATTCTTTTGTGTTTTCTCTTATCTACGCACAATGTGATGTAGTTGCTTACTTATTGCATCATGTAGGTCAACTTGGTGGTTAACTATGATCTTCCAGTGAAACATGATGCTCGGACAGAGCCTGACTGTGAGGTATATTTGCATAGAGTTGGGCGAGCTGGACGTTTTGGCCGTAAAGGTAAGTTCTTGATCTGTATTCCTCATGATTCTTCATTGTTGTGAAAATGAATGCATTGTTTAGTGCTCTTTCTGGAAGTTCTGCGTATGAGCTTTTTCTTCTTTAATATGCAGTTATGCACTATGCACTCTGATGTCTTAATGGTGTTCAATTAGTTGTGGCATCCCAAGTAATTATTATGGTTGCGTAATGTGTTTTTGAAGCCATAGTTATTCTTAATCAGTCACTAACTCACTATAGTGTCTCATACCTTTTGACCAAATCCCTACTCGAGGAAGTGGTTTTTGGTTTAATTTAGAATATCCGAGTGGAGTTCCACTTGAAAATATTTTCTGACTAGATCTGTAGCACGCGTATGTGGCAGAATTTGCTCTTCTGGTCTGAATAGTTGGAATCTTGAGAATTTTGTTGATTATATGATATCATATCATTCTCAAATTTCCCATGTCTTATTTTTGATTGATATGCATGTGATCCTGGTGAAATTTTTGTAGAAAGCTTGACATCCATGGTGATGTTTTTATCAATTCTGAAACTTTTGAGTATGAATAGCATATTGAAGAGTGAGACTCGTATTTATAGACTAGTGACCATCTTTTTTTTACTACTTTCGGGGGGGTGGGGGTGGGGGAGGAAAACAGAGAGGCTTCCTTTGTGCATGTTGGCTGTTGTGCTGTAGAACTTGTGCACTTATTGAGACATCAAAGCATTGGAATTAAGCCTTCATGATGTAAGATTGAGTCCATCTGCTCATGGTGCTATCCCTGGGTGATCCTTCATTTTGGAGGCATGAGAAAGCATGTTCATGGATAACTGGATGTTTACAAGTAAATGTAAGGTGAAGTTTCTCCTTTTTCTATTTCTTGCTTCATGCAGAAACTTGACAGCCGAGTGGTAGAATTTATAAAACACAAAAGGTCCTAATCTCTTATGTGGTACTAGTTTCAGCCTGGAACATGCTACTTGAACACGGGGATATGGTTCAGATCCATGTTACTTAGATGCGGATTAAGTGTCTACTCGAATATGGGTGTCTAAGCGTCTGACTCGGCTGAGGGGATAACTCAGCAGAAGATCATTCTGCAGGAAATGCAAATTTCTGGCTATTTTGTTGAAAAAAGTGAGTTTAGAAGACCACGACTGATCCTGAAAGGAAATGAATGGAAAAAAGAGCATGTCGTAGCAATATAAATTTCGGAGAATATTTCATTCTTACCAAATTGGTACAAAATTCTATTTGAATTCTTGAAAGGGAACGAGAGCTTTTAGTTTAAATTGATTATCCAAGTAAAGTATCCGACACCCTGTTTTTGAGGTAAATGAAGGTGTCGGAGTAAAATAGCTTTACCTTTGGATTGCAAACTCTAGGATATGGATTATGGAGAGTTGGAGACTTGGTTAGAAAGATCCAAGTGATCACTCCTGAAAGAAATGTTAAGAGAGAAGGAAGATTCTAGAATATGGTTAGAAATTCTAAATTATACATGGAAAATAAATTGTTATTTGGAGTATGCAAGAAGTTGCCGCTATCTGGGTTATCTCAGTCAGGGTCATTATTTAGCTATGTTTCTGGATATCTTATCAGGAAATTCAATATATCTAACTGTGTAGCCCATTGATTTATGAGGTCCAGATGGAAGGTTGGTCGTCTAAAAATGAGGATCTAGATGATCAATTATATCTATGACTAATCTTTTTGGGTAATCCCAAAATTTACTCTTTTGAATTAACTCCTACCTTGTTCGCTTATTCGTCCCTTCTCTCTATCCCCTCCACATTCATCTGTCCGAGGGTGCCCTTTGTGAACCATCCTAATTCCAGCCACTGCGCATCTTGGCAACAATGAAACCAGTTAGGGTTTTTTCCTATGAGTTGAAGTAAAGGTCTTACTGGGGCTTTTTCGTTGTCAACTATATCTGCAGTTTTATATCCAAGGCTTTTGGAGAATATGCAATGCATCAAGGCATTGGCCGCAAATCTGATTTTCAAGTGCAGAAGAGGGTATCCTAGAGTTGCCTCTTCCCGTCAAAAAAAAGAAAAAGAAAAAAGACGAGTTGCCTCATGATACCATATGTCGTGTGTGTTGGAGCGGGTTGCCAGGCTGACACTCATCACACTGAACATACCTTGCAAGATGATTCAGAGTTCAAATGTTCCATGGATCGATAATTTTTTTTGTGTATGAGAAACAGGGCATTTCAACATGCTTAAATGACAAATAACTAGATCTTCTGATGGTTACTATAAGCTGCTGGTGCTTTTTTATTCCAAGAATACCTCCATCATGATCATATTCTCAATAACTTTACAACTTGTTTATTCCTTTTCCTCTTATGTAGGGAACTACTTGCATTGTAGCTCCATTTTAGATGTCCCATATATTTACATTGCTTGACCTGTCAAATAATTAGTGTCCACTTCAATCATGGGAAGATATTTTCTAAAATTGCTAATTGAATTGATTTTTTTGGTCCTATATATGAATATGCCCCAGTGAAAAGCTGAATCATATTAGTAGTAACATTATTATACTGGTCAATTCGGACAATCGTAATCAAATGGATGATATTGCTTTGCAGCCCATAATACTTGTGCCTCAGTCGTTAGAATGTATGCTATAGTCAAGATTGAGTGGATTAGAGCTGTAGAGAATACTTACATACGAGTTACAGCTTTTGACAGTTAATATAACTATTGAGTAATTTTTCCAAGTCAAAATAAAGTAGTTTACAGTTGGATTATTAGTAGTCTCAAGCTAAGAAGATGAAATGGAGTTACCATTGGTCTAGTCCTTTGTGGAAAAATGTAGTTATAAAAGGATGTCAACAAGAAACAATTACTTCTTTGGCCCCAATTTTATCTCCCACAAAAGCTCTGGCACACTTGTTAAGTAAGATGATCGTTTGGTGATTATACAAATATGATCATGGAAATCTAGCGGTTTAGAATGATATGTGATTAGTTTGGACCATTAGATTTACCATGTTTGTATTATTATGGTCAACTAGAAATTTCCATGTAGGTATGATTGAATAAAACATTTGAAAGTGGAGTTGTGAAAGAGATAATAAGAATGATGACAAAAATAGAGTTGATGTGATGGGGAGAAAAAATAGCAAGAGAGAGAAGGGTTGGGGCCCAGGTTTTGATTTGGACAAATGAGGGTTTCCATCCATAAGAGGAAGATTAAAATGCGGTGGACCAAAATGGTTAGATTGAAGATAAATTTGGGACGGAACACAGAAGCCGGAAGGGGTAGCGTTAGTCAAAAAGCATAGGACTAATGTTAACATTTCTGATTTTTTTTTATAAAAATATTAATGAAACAACGGTTCTTGTTGACCCTATCCTATTTTTGGGCTCTTTTTAACTGAATTTTCATATTAACTTTAAGTTTCCAATATGTTAGACTCTATAATCGATACCCAAGTTGGATTCTTGTAATGTTTGAATCCAAGCATCATGTTCATGTGTTTTTCGGTTTGTATGGGTATATGGTGTTAAATTTTGATTCTTAAAGAAGCGTCAAAGTAGGGAAGGCATAAATGGTGTTCTAAAACTACCGCTTGTGCTCCTCTGCTGTTGCTCCTTTTCCTTTCTAGATTTCATTGTGTGGTTTAGCATACATTTATAATAAAAGATGGTTATAATGGACTATAGGTCGAAACAAATGAATAATGATAGTGCCTTTTGTTTTGGTCATTTGTGTGTTTGTGTGAGATGCTGAAGTTTTTGTGGTTTTCATTGGTTGGAGATTCCTTTTATTTGTTGGTGGCCGTTAAGAAACGGTTAGGAGTCAATCTACGTAGTTGCTGTTCCCGATGCTTTTACAGGTTCCGGATGTGCTGTTCCTAAATGATTTGAATCTTTTGGGTGGATGTTGATAAAAACTTCTTTACTAACTTGATTGGCCTTTCTTTGAAGCATATAGCTGATATCTTTTGTATATTGCAGGGGCTGTGTTCAATTTGATCTGTGATGAGAGAGAAAATATGGTTATGGAGAAGATTGAGAATCATTTTGGAACCAAAGTAGTTGAGGTAATGATAATGTCAAAAAAAAATTCTTCTCTTTCTGTTAGATCTAGAATTTTAGGCGAAATTTATTTCCACTAAGTTTTCATTGGTATGGGATAAGGACATGGAAGAAACATTGATCACTGGATATCTGTTTATATCCCAGAGAAAATACCTGTGGTGTTTATCTAGTGTGAAGAGAATGGTTGATAACCAGTTTTCATGAATAATTTAAATAAGGGTTAGGTGGGGAAAAGGATACTCTCCAGTGTCCAGTCTATGTATTTACTGGAAATTCAAGTTCCTAGAATGTAAACCAAGCATGTAGCCTTTCTTCAAATCCAAGGCTTAGATTAGTTTTTTCTATTATAGGCCAACAAAGAGCCTCCGTTTCTCCGTATTTATCTTTTCTTGTTGAACTGCCATGGCTATATGCACCTTCATGCTTCCATCTTCCATCAACAATGATCTCGTCATCTGCAGATTTCAATTAAAGAATTGGAGGTTCTGGGCTGTGGTATTTTAATGAAAATCTCAAAGTTTTGGTGTTTCCATCTCTATCTTGCTAATTGGGCTACTGTGTCATGATCTTATGCTCAAGAGTAAAACTTTTTTTGAACAATCCATCATGGCTCTTTTCAATTCCACAAAGTTTTACCGCTTTTCCAAAAGGGTTGACAAAATACCTTCTTTCACCCTTTTACTTAGGATTTTCTAATGATCCCCGTGGCGAACCGCTGAATTACTATCTAATCAACTTTTTTAAAGGCTGATTGAGTTTGGAAGGTGGTGCCTACTGCCTAGTTATGGTGATTGCAAGAAGATAATAATGCAACGAAAACTTCACTCAGAGAGGTGAGCCTAGGTGTGAGATATGGACTAAAAAGAATGAGATCTTAGCCAATAATTCCTTCCTATGGCATGTAGTGGTTCTTTATTGGATCTGGATCTTTCCATCCTGAAGGGAGCCTGAGAGAAACTGGTTTCACTTGGTTGGGGGGGGGGGGTTGGCAGTGGAGAGTTCTTTTTTGGTGGAACTAAAATTATCGTAGTTCAGATGAACTAGAAGTTGGATGTTCAGTTCTTTTATGTATACTGTTTATGTACTGATAAATTTTTTTAGTGTCGTAGCTGACTTCAATAATAAGGTGTTTCTATGATGAATATGAGTGGGGATTGGTTATCAGAATTTCACTTGTATTTTCCCCTAGGGAATAAATGAAGGTTTAGATTGTGAATAACTAACTAATTTAACAGCAATACAGCCAACCTTGGTAAGAATGGTCTTGGTTGGTGCCTTTTAAATTCCCAATCCCACCCGTCCCATATATTTTTGGATTCCATAATACAAATACGGTATTCCTGGGATTTGTCTCCTTGTCTCAAATTTATCAAAATAAACATCCTCTTAGGCTCTGTTTGGTTAGGATGGAAAAATGATTCTTGAGAACAAAAATATTCCTAGGGAAAATGGAACTGTAAAGATAATGGTCGTTGGTAGGGGTCGTTGTTGGGGGCCTTCTCAATCCCCAATTCCATCTGTTCTATATATGTTGAATTCCGTAATACAAACATGATTGTCTCCTTACTCCGAATGTATCAAAATAAACACCCTCAGTTTGGTTAAAACATAATGTAAAATGTTTTTTCTTAGTTTTCCTTTGGTTGATTCATTCCAAAAAAAAAGAAGTCAAGAGAGTGAAAAGTGGAAACAAACAAGAGGGGATGGATGGGGAGGCTGTAAAGAGGAACATCAGAATCAGAAAGAAAATTGTTTTCTACCCTTGAGATAATTATTATCTGTCCGTGGGAAAACTATATTCCACTCTTTACAAATCATAGAAAAAAAAAAGGCGGGTTGGCTTTGCGAACCACCATTCGTTTTTCTATATCCCCTCAAGTAGCTTTACAGTACAGTAGTAGTTCTATCATGTCGAAGCTTTTATTTATGGAAAGGATTGTATGTAAGAAGCGGAAAATGGGAGAAATGAACAAGTATTAATAACGCCAAGGCGTGGTTTTGTCATAAATTATTGTAACCTTTATATATTAAAACTGTTTATTATATTAAATATATAAAAAATGTGTATCCCTTGCAGGTGCCTTCGTTGAGCGATGAAGACTTCGAGGCTGCTCTCAGAGAAGCTGGTCTTTTGTGAGGCTTGAGAGGGAGTGATGAAGAGTGTAGGACACGAAAACTGAATGATGATTTTATTTATTTATTTTGTTTTATTGTTCTCCCCTTTGTGTGGGTATTATCAATGCCCCGTCTCATCCCCGCGTCCCTGTCTCGCTGTTATTGTATTTTTTGATGGTGTTTTTGTTTGAGGCATTTTGTAGCTTTTTTTGGTTGATTATCGATCTATTGGTTATTGGTGGTTTTGGCCGCAAACTGTATCGAGGTGTTTTAGTTTCAAAGCATGCATAGAGAGGCTAGTCTACAACGAGTTAAAAACTTGGATTGCTGCGAAGTACTGTTGGAATGGTAGTTCTTTGTGGAATACATTTGAGAATAGCGTATCCATAAAGAAGCAAATTCGAAGGAACTTAATGTGATTGTCTGTTGGAGCTATAGGCATCAGGTCAAGATTGTAAATATAATACTGGTTAAGTCCATATGTATTTATTTCTCTTCAATCTACCTGTATTATTACTAAGTTTCTTTCCTTTTTCTGCCCTTCATTTACCCGAAGTTTGTTGCAACAAAATTGCATGTTATACATTGTTCTTCTAATTATCTGTTTATTGAACACCACCATAAGAGAATTTGACTGGTTTATTATATTAACAGAGTCAAAAGGTCTAATTTGGTATAATATCCCGTTTAAGAAACGGGGCTGAACCTTTTCTTTTTCATTGGCAATTTTTTTTAAGAGTATAAAAGGACTAAAGTTATTTTTTGAATATAACGATTAGTTAAAAAATGGTGCACATGTTCGGATGACAAGTACTTGCTAGTTGTTGTGTGGGCCTATCTAATTAAGGCGGCATTTGGTTCGCACAATATAAGTATGAGGTATGGGTTTGAAATGTGTAAACTCATACCAAGTATTTGGTTAGTAAAATTTCTTTATCAAACCAGTATCTTAAACCTATCAAGTATGTGGTTTAGAAACCCTTGGGTCATGGGTGGAGTTGAGTTTAGCTTATACTAATTTCTAGGTATCGATTTGTTTAAAAAAAAAACAAGAGAATATATTGTCGGAACGAAAAAAAAAACAATGTTGTTAGCTTCTCTATCCATTCGAGCATTTTGAAAAGCACACATAATCCTTCTTTATCGGTTTTTTCATTAATTACCTCCGAGTTTTCACAAAATCTACGAGATAGTCCCAACTTTTCAAAAATACACGGGGTACCCCTAAGTTTCATACTAATACACCAAAATTTCCTTAATGACTAACGACTGTTAACTACGTTAGTCTTAACCTTAATTAAATCCTAATTAACCCAATTAAATCCTAAAACATAACTCCTAACTGATCCTAACCTCTAACTTCTAAACCTAACCCTAACCTCCCTCCCCCACACTCCCACCACCCCAGCAGACCCCCCCACACCACGTCGAATTCTCCCCTCCCCCCACAACCTCGACGAATTTCCCCTCCGTTAACCCCCCATCGAAATCCTCCTCCGCTAACCCCCGTCGAATTCAGCCCCCCCTTCCCCTAACCCTCGTCGAATTCCCCCCTCCCCCACCCTCATCAATTTTTTTCTTGGAAGTGGAACAACCCAGTCGATGGGGTAGGGGGGCGGGGCCGGAATTCGACGGGGGTTATGTAACACCCCGATAATTCTCTCTTTTCAGAAATACCTTTATAATATAAAACTTAGATAATTACCCAGGCATTATCGCCCGTGTGATAACGTATTGGCTTATTCAGAATTTTGCAGCGGAAAACAATTAACTAAAAACCAACTTTATTAAAATTCACTAAGTAAATGACAAATGTTTGGAACTTAAACAAACCAACTTAAATAATCAACCAACTGAAATAAAACATATTCCTACGAAAGCAGAAATTAAACTATGCTAGATACAGTCTCTCCACTCCAGATTCCCAATTAGATGCACATCTGCGAACCTGTAATGTCAATGCTATATCGACTCTGCTCACCAGAAGGATCATCACAGGATCAATAGGCAAAGCCATGATCACACACACAAATAAAGCACGTAATCAGCAAAGCTGAGTACTACATATCAAACATAAACATTCCTAAACATGATACTACATAACTAATATGCAAGGATAAATAATAATATAAACATTTAATATTCTGCAGACAACTTTTACTGATCTAGACTCTAAACATCATTTCTTCCTTTAAATGGAATAGTTATTGGAACGAGTTGTCTTGCCTACTAATGTGAAATACGGGCGCGACTCCGCATTTCAGAGTGACCTGCGATATCGAGGAACCTTTGAAATAAAAGAGGGATGATGATCAATCCATTCCTAGAAAAGCTATGGCACGCTCACCATAACCCTAACCCTTAATGTCCAACTCTAGACGTGCACCAGTCTAAAGTCTATAACTATTCTCGTTACACTTTACGTTATTTACATATTATTACTTGTGTTGCCACACACATACAAATAACACATAAATAATAATCAACCAGTCACAACTGAACTTCTTTTATCTTTGGATTTCACAAGTGATCACAACTCACAATCCAAGACTACTTTAATTCCTTTTTACCCTTAACTTTCTTTACTTGTTGAACCTAGCCAACAATAATCTTACCTTTATATAGGTATAACTTGTAAACTTACCAAATAAGGTCCATAGTCCTCATAAGATAATAAAAATAATACTTCTCAAAGAATACATGAATAACATGATTCACTTTATAATATATACTAATTCTTATGCGAATTAATAAATAGACTTTCTTGACATGCTTGCATCAATTATTCCATACAAACATATAATTCTATATTCATAATAACTTCCAAGTCACATGTTGCACATAGGCATAAAACATGTAAAATACTTCCAGAAATCACATATATGAACAAAGTAGGTTCCTATATATGATACAAAAATTTAAATCTTCCTTAGAACATGATACTAAGCCACATAGCAC
The DNA here is from genome assembly GCF_026745355.1 of Beta vulgaris subsp. vulgaris. Taxonomy (NCBI): domain Eukaryota; kingdom Viridiplantae; phylum Streptophyta; class Magnoliopsida; order Caryophyllales; family Amaranthaceae; genus Beta; species Beta vulgaris. The sequence continues at coordinate 7,835,801 of NC_079208.1, forward strand.
ATAATTATGTACGTACCTCGTGTATACTAGCCTGTAGGCCACTTCTAATCCTTTAAAATTCTCCTACGATATTCTCCGCCTAGAAAACAAGGTAACTAAAATTAATAACTTAAAATAAAAATTACAGCAGCTTTAAATAATTTAAAACCCCTTAAAACACGTTTAAAAAATCGATTTTAGGTGTCAAATTCGAATTATTTTTAATTCCTAGCATAGTACTACTATTCTAGCAATTAAAAACTCTATAAATAACCCTTTTATGAAATTACAACATCTTTAAAATTTAATAACCCTCCTTAAAACATGTATAACATATTTAAAATCACGTACTAAGTAAATCTCATAGTACATAATATACTACTTTAGTTTTCTAGCAATTTAAAACCCTAAAAACTCATGTTTTCATGATAAAAAGTAAAATATAATCATAATAACAAATCTGAATTTTTCTTTATTATATAAACTATAGATGAATCGAAATTACTTAATAAAACAGTAATTAAAACTAATAAACATGATTAATAATAATAGAAACAACATAAAAATCTAGTCTTTAATGGAATCTTAAGAAGGAAGAAAAGAAAACAACCAACAAAAGAGGAGGAGGAAAGGCGCCGGCAGCAACAAACACCCACAGCAGCACGGCGGCAGAGAAATCAGTTTTTTAGGAAGGCTTGTGACGTTTCTTATTGAGGAAGAAATGTTACTTGAAGAAGAAGAAAAGTGATTTGAGAGAAAAACCAAGAACGACGGACGAAGAGGAGAGAGAAAACCGAGGGGAAGAGGGAAGAACGTGAATGGCGTGAATGTGGAGAAAATAATTGTGTGGGATAAAATAATCAGGTATTAGGATATTTATATACAGGCTTCCCTTTTGGGCTTAGGAAAAGAGAAGGTTTTAATGAATATTGATGATCAATAAGATGAATAATTTAAGACTTTAATCATCAACATGACTCTTTTCCTTTTTATCCTTTTAGGATTTAAGATTCCATTAGACTTCTTTTTCAATATACTTTAATATTTAAAACTTTTATTAAAACATGCTTAATTAAAATATTTTGAATTGTATTAAGCCATGAAAAAATAATTTCATTTGACTTTTAAAATAGTCAACCTTTTTAAATAGTCAAATCATTTTCCAAACTCATTTGGGTTTAAATATAACTATATAAATACTTAAATATATTTATAAAATCCTTTAAAATTATGGGGGATTACAGGTTAGTGAAGGGGGCGAAGTTCGACGGGGGTTAGGGGAGGGGATTTTCGACAGGGGTAAGGGAGGGGGTTTTGACAGGGGTTAGGGAGGGGGAATTCGATGGGGTGGTGGGGAGGGGTGCAAGGGTGGGGGAGGGGCTGCTGGGTGGTGGAGGGTGGGGGAGGGGGCTGCTGGGGTGGTGGGAGGGTGGGGGAGGGGGGGGTTAGGGTTAGGTTCATGGTTTAGGGTTAGGATTAATGGTTATTTAGAGCTTAAAAAAGAAAATTAGAGTTGATGACTAATGTCGTTAGTCATTAAGAGTATTTAGGTGTATTATTATGAAACTTAAGGGTACCCCGTGTATTTTGGAAAGTTGGGGTAGCTCGTGAATTTTCTGAAAAATCAGGGAGTATTTAGTGAAAAAATCGTTCTTTTATTCCATCATCTTAAGCATCTATTATTCGCATTGTTTTCTCTAGCATCATTTAGCATACAACTGTTTTCTTTTCTATTTCTTCCAAAATAATTTTGTATATGTTTTTAAATTATTGTACTCATTGACCATTGTTGTATTGATGTTTGCAACTCCATTTCTTCCAAAATAATTTTGTATATGTTTTTAAATTATTGTACTCATTGACCATTGTTGTATTGATGTTTGCAACTCCATGTTATCCAATTTTTTCTCCAGCATTGTTTAGCAGACAATTTTCTTTTTCTATTTTTTCTACAATTTTTTTTTATATATATGTTTAATTCATTGTATTTGTACTCAATGATCATAGTTGTGTTGATCTATGCAGTTCTATCTTCTTCATAGTTTCCTTCAGTATCGGTTTCTTTTTGCGATTCTATTTTTGTATCTTTTTTTAAAAAAATTGTTATACTTGCACTTGTATGCGTGATTAATTATAATTATTGTTATACTTGATTCCAAAAAAAAATTAACAATAGAGTAACATTACGATATTATATGTGATTTGCTAAAAAAAAACATAGTAACTTTGATTTGATTTCGAATTCCAACAAGATTCAACCAAGACATTAGGTGTTAGGAGTCAAGTTTTAACCCTATACATAGGGGTGTGCAGTTTTGGACTGGACCGGTGGCTGCAGGTCCGATTCTCGGTCCTCAAAAAGTTTGAAATCCAATTTTTCTATCTGGTATGAAAAATCGTTTATTTTAAAAAATGTTTTTTTTATATACAAAAGCTTCATTGAACTTTCAACCAGCTTATACTAAAATTATGAAATTATATTAGAATTATTATAAAAATGAAAGTATCATGAAATGAGGTTGAAATAGTTCATGAATGAGTATTAGGAAGAAGAATAAGATTATACTCCCTCAAGTCTTCATTAGTTTACCCGTATTCCTTTTTGGGATGTCCCTTATTAGTTTACCCCTTTTTTTGTTTCTATTTTTTGATTGGGACCACTAACTTTTCATCACACATACATTCAACTTTAATATAAAATAATAGTTTCTCTTTCTTTTGATGACCCACAACATTATTTCTCCTAAAACTCTGTGCAAAAGAAAGGGGTAAACTAATAAAGACCGGAAGGAGTACAAGAGAAGGAAAAAACCGAAAATTTGCAAAAATCACAAAATCTGGTCCAAAATTGGGAGAGGACTGGACCTGGCAGGTCTGAACCAGAATCGAACCAGATAATTCCGGTCCAGAAAAAACTGTGTTTCTGGTTTCGATCCAGATCGGTTCCTGTCCGGTCTGCTTTTGGACCGGGACACAACCCTGGCCTACCTATACCACCTTGGTTCTAAACCTAGTTCCAAAATCATACCAAATTGAGAACCAGACACCCTCTAATGAGAATCAAGGTTGAATTGGCTCATTTGGTGCAGATTCCACCTTATGACCTCAAGGTCAGGGGTTTGAATCCAACTAAGTGGAGGGGGGGGGCAGTTAGAGTACGATTCCCTTATATATTTTTCCATCCTTCCAAGTGTCTAGACCTCTGGGTTGGGCGTACCATGCTTTGTAAAAAAATCATCAATGAGCAAACTTCAAATAATTTTGGGAAAATTTCTCAGGTACCCTGGAGGTTTGGCGTAATTCCCAAATTACCACTCACATTTGAGGAATTTCTCAGATACCCTTGAGGGTTGTGTTTGTGCTCAAAATACCCTTACTCTTGACTAAATTCTAACACCGTTAACTTTTTCTCTCCCTCTCTTCAGTTTTATCTCTTTCCTCCCACCATCCACCGTTGATTAACCTGCAAACCTCTGAGTGTTCTCTCTCCTCCTACCTCCATGCCTTTCTCCCTCCTCTCAATCTTTATCTTCCTTTGTCCTTCGATTTGTTGATGATTCGATATACTTTGCGAACCACCAACACACGACCACCACTAGAGGTGGCACCACCACCAACGAATCAGCAGGGGAAAGAGAGTACAAAACGCAACAATAACACCGGTGGTAGAAGCAGCAGCATGGGCGAGAGACACACGCGAACAGAGGAGAAAGAATCCGAGTAGCAAACGCAATTTCAACGGTGGCTACAACAGCGGCGAGAGAAGAGGAGAGAGCAGCGACGCTAAGGGAGCAACGACGTGGAAGAGGAAGAATCTCCGGCGAGCTCAGTGGTCAGCAAAAATGGTAGCAAAGGGAGGAGAAAAGAGAGCTGCGAGGGAAGATGGTTTTAAATTAATTTTACAAACTAAATATGGTTTTATTTTGTTAATTTAACAAACTACTCGAAAATTCAAGAAAGATAATAATGGAGAGACTATGCAAACTAGGCATAATAATATCTATCTCTAATATATTAGGAATAAGAGTCCTAATAGGTGTGGTGTGGGGTGGGAAGGAGGGAGAAAGTGGTTGGGTGGTGGTGGTGGTGGTTTTGGGGAAGGGAGAAAAAGAAATATTTTTTTAAAAAATAATTATGATTAATTAATGTCAATTAGTTAGGGTTAGTTATAGGGTTAAAAAGATAATTAATAGAATTACCCTTAATGACTAACATAGTAACTTCCGCTAGTTATTAAGGGTATTCTGTACATTTTTTAAAAGTCGGGGGTACATGGTGAATTTTTGAAACAATGGGGTATATGATGAAGTAATCGAATTTGTCAAGGGTATAAGGCGAAAAAACCGTAAATTCAATATTTATTTTTCAAAGGCTTATACAGAAAAAGAAGTATACGACCTTTTAACTATTCAAAGAAATGTATAAATTTAAAACAATATTTGACCCTCAAATTTTTTTATTAACTATCTTAACTAAAATACTTGTGGAATTTGGAGTATAATATAAAATATTAGTTATATTTTCTCTGCAAAATATATATTTAAATCAAATCCCTACTACTATAAATAAAAACAATTAATTGCCATAAATACAACAATTCAAAAATTGAAAAAGGAAATAAGAAATTAAAAACATTGGTTTACTATTTTATCTTATGCTGTCTCTATTATATAAGCCAAGGGGAGCTATGGTGTCCTCCAATGAAATGTCTTTTCTTATCCTTAGCTAATTACTCCCTCCGTTTCCTAAAGATCTCTCCTCTTTCTATTTAAGGGTGTTTCCAAAAGATCTCCCCTCTTTTGCTTTATTCCTTATTTGGCAAAACAAATTTCCCTATTTACCCTCTCATGTCACTATCATATGGTCCACCATTACATTATTAATTCAATTTACTCCATTTCTCTCTCCTACTTTAACCCCTTTTTATTTGTTTATTTATCTCAACCCTTTTCTCTCTCCTACTTTACTCACACCATGCCCCACACAACTTGATTTTCCTTGGTATCTGTAGGAACAGTAAGTGGGAAGATCTTTAGGAAACGGATGGAGTATATGACTTAATTGGATATTCAGATTTTGTACAATTATATCCTTTCCTATTTTAAAGAGTGGTAAAAAATCACAATAATAAACTAAATAAGCATTAACAAAGTAGTTTGATTACATCTAAATGTTAATTTGACTATAATACTTTTCATCTAAATGTTTATATCAAATTCTAAAAACTTTATAGATTACCGTAGTTTGTATAACAATAATTATAAATCACACTTCTATAATTATATTTTGATGAAATTTATTAAGAATAGACCCAAACAATCGACGCACGCATCGCGTGTATAGAAGACTAGTTATTATATATACTCCACTTAGTCTTTATTTGCTAGATCGCCACATATAAATCTCAAATGTTATTTGTAGTAACGTTTTACAATATTCACCTATAATATACTCTTTACTCCTATTCTCGAGGTTTCCCTCCTATATTTTGAATCGAAAAAATAATCTACTCTAACCACTACCCACTACTCGTTACTACAATCAATATCATGCCAAATACTCGTAACTTTTCAAACTAGTGTTTTGATCTTGTCTAATAGCTATCCGTTACTTAAAAAAGCTATTATTATATAGGAGCGATAAGTAAATATGGGTGACAAATAGCGTGACGGTAAGAGTGGGGCGGTATTATAAGCGAACCCCCGAGAGCCGCGTGTATTCGACCACTGCCTCAATTAGAAGAAAGAAAGGTCTCAATTGTCAGTCGAAGAGAGTGAAAGAGAGCGAGATCAACTTGGAGTAGCTCTGGTGTTGCAGCTAGGCAGCCATGGCATTTGCGACTCGCACCGCCAAGACAGCCGCTTCATCTCTCGCACCATATCATCGAATTGCTATTTTTAACCCTAATTGCAGACGACTCTCATCATCATCATCATCTTCGGCTGATTATCTATCATCAACAAATCAGAAGATGAAGAAGAATAATTCAACTGAACGATTATCCGCAGTAATTGACGCTGCTAATGATCGCAAACTCCCTCCTCAACTTCGTGGCCAACGCAACAATGTCAGGTTTTTGTTTCTCTCTCTTTAATCAGATAAACTTCGCTTGAATTTATATTCCGATGACGAATTACTACTATCTTTATTGTGATAATTGTTGATGTTTTATGAATTGAGTTCCAATCTTTCTTGGAGGTGTTTTGCATGTTTTGTCACCGACGAAATTCTGTACTACTGTAACAGGAGGAGGGTTAACAACTGGTAAAGTAGTTAGTTAGTTAAATTGCCTTTAAAAATGTGAAAGTTTGTTGTAAAATTCTGTTAGTTCAGTTTGTCTGATTTTCCTGAACAGCTTTTCTTAGGCTTTTTCCTATAAATACAGAACTAATCCTCAATGTAATTCATTCAGAAAATTGATACAAATTCAGCTACACTTCTCCCTAAATTCTTAGAGGTTGCCTCTATTGTACCTTGTTTGTTAAGGAGGTTGCCTCCCTTTTAACCTTGCAATGCTATTATAAGCTTACTGTTACAACTACTGCCTCCGTCCATATTATAGTGCCTGATTCTATTATTGCACGGGTATTAAGGTTAATATAATCTAAGAGGAAGGTAAAGAGTGTTTATGTACTGGAAATAAATTTTATGGGAAAAAAAAGCTGATTTAAGGAGAGAGATTGACAATAAGTGGTGAAAGAGCATCAAATGTATGACTAATTCAACCCTGTTTTAAAGCAAAAAACAATTTCCAATAAGCAAATAAAAAATGGTGGCATAACTTTTCTAGGAAAATCATGGAAAGGTGTAGACTCAATAAAGGAAGCAAGAATCATATTTTAGGACACTTTAAAAGAAAAGAAGCACTATATGGGACGGAGGGAGTTTTTTTTTATTTTCTCCTTGGTAGCTTGCAATTTTGGCTAGGCTTTGAGGTATTGATATCATAGTTAATCTGAACTCCTGAATTTTTACTGACTCGTTGGCGAATGCGCGAAAATTATGGCTTAGGTATACCCGGGAACATAATGGACATGCTGAAGGGTGAAATTAGAACCAAGCTCTTTAGTTTGGTGTTGGATGTCCAACTATATCTCTTTCTTTATAATAATGATATATCTAGCAAATTGCTTATTTCACTTATTTCAGAATGGAGGATGTATCTAGCAAATTGTTTGTGCTATCTTAAAAGCTACGTATAAGCTATGAGAATTGATTTACAAAGAAGGGATGCAATGACACGATTTTCTTATCCTATCAAAGGACGTTGCAAATTGTCTGGCTGTCTAAGTTGTTCATTCATCCTAAATGACCAACATCTCTATAACAATGGGCTTTATCTGTTTCATGATGTTCAGTGAGAGTCGAATTACAGTGAGCCACTAACCAAGAGCGGAATTGATATAAAAACATTTAAAATTATTAGGGAGATATTACTAGTAGGAGAATTTGTATTACCTTCTCCATTCTATGCTAGATCTTGTTTAACAATTAAGATTGTGTACAAGGTTTTAGGTAATTTAGTTATTGCATTAGTGTTATACCAGAATTGACAAGTAATTAGGTGAGAGTGAATTATCTTTTGTTAATTTAAGTTTGGTATCTATGTTGTATTAGTGGCTTACATCTTTTGTAGTAGTGTAAACAACATTTGGAACTTTGAAGTAGGTGTCTCAAACTCTGAACAATGACAGTATAGGTGACGTTCAGAAAGTTTTGAATGATGTTGTATAGAAAAATTGGTGGTGCTATACAATGCTTGTTAAAGGTCTCAAAAATGTTGTGTGGTGGATGAACTTCGTACTTGTTAAAGTTGTAGCCATCCATTCAGTCTATAGGTGAAGTTAAATCATTATATCTTGAAAGATTTCAACTAATCTCTTTGATATCTGCATAGCTCTCTGATGTTTCCTTTTCTACTTGGCCTTCTAGCTTATGTTATTTTTCATCTCTTTATTTCATGATAGCCATCAAACTTCACACCTTTAAGGAGGCTGTCGTTGAACTCCTATTTCTGGTTTATAATTTCCTGTTCACTTTTACTCGCTTGTATGCTACTCAAGCTCTGGAATTTTCAATTCCTTTTTTCGCTTTGTATTTTTGTACATACGAATGTTTTATCTGGAACCTCAGGGGTAGGGTTTGGTTTATGAATGTATTGATCTGCTTCTTTTTTGTTGGTTGTTGCTTGACTTGCTTCATAAGTAACATACTTTTTAACCTAGTTTTATTCCCGTAACAATATCTGTCTTCTCAGCATCTATTTGATAAGGAGATCACTGTGGAAACGAAAATTTCTTTACTACCTTGTCTTTGTTGAATTATTATACCAGGGAAGCACATGATAGCTTTCACCTTTCATAGTGGTAAAGGATGTGTGGGTTTGGCCTTTGGTCTTGATTACATTTTTACAACCAACTTCCATCTGAACCTTGATAATGACCTTTTTCCTTTCAACTTCATACACACTCAATATTGATATGCTAGGTTGAGTTGTATGAACAATTTAAGGTATTTCAAACCAACTTTTTGTTTTACGGTCACCCTTGACAAATTTTTTTTTGCACCATATACCCTTTCAAGTTTCCAAATTCACCATATACCCTCCACTTTTCAAAAAATACATCCACTTGCCCTTAATGACTAACGACATTAATGTCCGTTAATCATTAACTCCAAATCCCCTCCTAACCCTAATTAACTAATTTAAACCCTGACCCCCTCTAGCCTAATTAACCCTGAACCTTAACCCCCTCTATGCTAATTAACCCTAAACCCTACCCTAATCTCCCCTCTAACCCTAACATACCCTAACCACCTATCACCCATCACCCCTCCCCCACTCACCCCTTCCCCCCCCCCACATCGTAGCCCCCCTCCCCTTTCCCTGACCCGCCACATCCTGAACCCAACGCCACCTCACCAACGAAACCCGATGCCAACACACCAACAAAACTCAGCAACATTGACACCTCTACCACTATGCGATAGTCACCAGCACCGAAACTCTCCTCATCATCGCCTTCAACATCTCTCTCTCTCCACCTTGAAATTTTCACGATCTTCATATTTCTCTCATAAATGTCATCGAGCAAGCAAGTCGTAGGAGAATCGCTTGAATCCTTGAACTCGGGTGCGGAATAGAACTCAGCAGTTGCTTGAATCCTCGAACTCAGGTGCATGGAAGGGGAGGGAGGGTTGTGGGACTGCTGGGGTGGGGTGATTGAATCCTTGAACTCAGGTGCGGGGGGAAGGGGAGGGAGGGTTGTGGGTCACGGGGGAAGGGGATTGCAGGTGGGGAAGGGAATTGCAGGTGGGGAGGGGGGAAAGTGGGGTGGTGGTGGTGAGGGAGTGGTGGGGCAGTGGAGGAAAAGGATGGGGTGGGGGAAGGGTGGTGGTTGGGTTAGGGTTTAGGTTAATTAATCAAGGTTAGGAGGGGATTAGGAGTTAATAACAAACAGACGTTAACGCCGTTAGTCATTAAAGGCAAGTGTATGTATTTTCTTGAAAGTGGAGAGTATATGGTGAATTCGAAAACTTGAAAGGGTATATGGTGCAAAAAAAATTGTCACGGGGTATATGGTGAAAAAAAAGTTTGTTTTATGTCACTCTTTGCTTGTCCCTATCAGTGTGATATGCATGTGCATTGGTGGAAGCTAATATCTCCGACGGTCTTTGAATAAACCCATGCATGTTACATGACACACCTTCTTTCACTTGAGCAGGTCAGAAACTGACATAATCAACATTGTTGAGAAAAGAATATGGCAGTCCATGGAAGAAGGCCATTTCGAGAACCTACCTGGCAAGGGAAAACCTCTGGATCTTAGTACCAATCCTCATGCAGACCCTGATGAAGACACACTATATCGAATTCTCTCAAGGAATGGGTGTGCTCCAGAGTGGGTTGAACTCAACAAACAGATTAGGAGTGAAGCTGCTGAATGGCGGTCAGCATTAAAGAAAGCTTGGGCGTACAATCTCAATGGAAATAATGCCAAATGGACGGAGTGCTCAGAGGCTCTGAAAGTTCAAATGAGAGCTATTAATAACAAGGTTAACTTTTGGGGTCCTGAGCATTCTGTATTCTTGTTTAGCTCAAACTGCTTCTATTTTTACTTGTGTTCTGACAAGTACTTTGTTTGTGGAATATACAGGTATTTCGCTATAACCTAGTTGTACCGTTTGGTCGCCAGATGTGTGGTATCAAGTGGGAGAAAGAATTGGATCGCCTAAGAGAATCATGACATGCAACTTTCCAGCGTTTACAATGCAGTTGACTAATGAAATTGTCATCCTAGGGAAAAAAAAGGCAGGTTTTAAGAAAGTTGCATATATTAAGTGGAAATTAGAAGAGCTATGAAACTTATATAGAGTGATTAGTGGGAGCTGAATTATACAATAGATTGTGTTCGACTTTCGTGCCTTCACTTCAAAATGTATCTCTCTCTTGATTTCTTTTTCACTTGCAATAGTATAATCTGTGGTCATCATACATTTTTATAACCATTAGAGGAGTTAGTTATTAGATAAATGGGTTATGGAAATTCTTGAGCAAAGTTATACACAGGTTTAACTTGGTGTGTTAAATAAAGTGGGAGTGATAACAACTATGAGAACTACTTAGATAATACACTTTTACTATATTGTACATAGTTCGCATAATACTTATTTAGACGTGGAAGTTCTTTTCATGGATTTATCTTCATCTTCCTAATTTGTAATCTAGCATTTATATGATAACCATGAATTTTCTTTTATATTTTTGTCGCCTTTTCATGGGGGGAGTTTGAACTGGGATTTGTGGGGATTGGGCGTTGCTTGGTTTGTATGTGCTGAAAATGGATTTGCGAGGCTTAGGCGTTGCTTGGTTTGTATGTGCTGAAAATGGCAATGAGGCGCGTTACAATATACCACTACTAGAATTTTTTGCACGCGGTGCGTGCTTGAATTGTTTTCGAAACAGAAACTCGACTTTCTACGGCATAAGAGTCAAAATTTGAACAATAGACATTCGAAGTATAATTGCTTTTACTTGCAAAAATTGATTGGTTTAGTTTCTGTCACTTCAGTCTCTCACCAATTTTTTTTTTTTTTTTTTACTTTTCAAAGTTAAATTCTATGAACAAAATAGAAATTTCTTTGAATTTATTTATGATTTCTGATATTATAATTTTTTAATTGATTTTTGAATTAAGTATAATACTTCATAAATTGTAAAGAAAGTGTACACTTTGATTTCAAGTCAATTTTTTCATAGGTTGTAGTTTGTAATTGAATTTTTAAGTTTTTGTAAAGTTTCCTCATTTTAGTGATTTGCATAACGTAAATTATGCAATTTTATGATTTTAGTTGTCTTGTGAGTGATTGTTATAATTATATTTTTGGTATTTTTGTTTGAAGCCCCCATTGATTTCTAAGTGAATTTGTAATTTAGAATGGGAAGGGGGCAAAATAGGCATTTCAAAAGAGGAGACCATTGCTCCTCCTTCCCTTATATAAAAGAGATATACTGTTTGACACAATGACACTCATCTTCTACGCCCCAATATTCAGCTATGTGCACTATATGTCTATATTTATAAGGGAACTATTTAGTCTCGGCCTCTTGGGATTGCATTATATCTTACGCCTAAATGAGAACATCAGTAGCAAGGACTCACGAGTGAAACTGCAACTCTTCCTCATTTTCCGAAACTTCCAGGAAAAAATAAGTATGAACATAACTTTTTACTCATTTTCTTTCCTTCCCAGACGCAAAAATAGGTAATAACCATGAATAATATGAAAGCCACAAAATACTAGCCTCCCCTGACCCCTACCCTAGCCTCCCCTCTCTTTTTCTCTCTCTCAAACCCTAGCCTCCCCCACCCTTTCTTCATCAATTAGGGGCTGTCATGGATGTTTTCATCCATGGTAAGCCCCTTTCCCCTTTTTATTTCCAGTTTTTAATTCATTTTCTTGTTTTGTTCAATAAATTAGTCTCTCTTCATGAGAGTTTCTCAAACCCTTTTATGGGGTTTTTAGTTTCTGTTTTGTAAATCTCCTTCTCCCCTATGGGAGTTGTGAGTATGATTTTTTTGTTTTTAGGTATGAGAAATTATTCCCATTGGTTGAAGTTCGAGACTCAACATGAAGGTATTGGAATATCGGATGCGGTTAACCTGACTCGATCAAGAATGTTCTTCCCAAACTATATCAGAATGATAGACTTCCTCATCAATAGCTGCTTGATTCAGCAAATACAAGAGGGCAGTGTTGTATTGTTCGATCTGGTTCATTGTAGTTTCTTCGAAGACGACTTTGGTTTAGTCTTGTTTAATTGTATCTTGTTTTACTTTAATACCTATTGTAGATGTCGTTTGGCCTTCAATTAATGAAATTTCTCTTTCAAAAATAAAAATGAAAGCCACAAATTATATAAAAAAATCTGATTATTATAATTTTATTTTTTAGAATTTTATAATTATAAAATCTTGTTATAACAAAATCAACTAAATAAAAATAGTTATAAAAATTTGAGATATTACAGTGCCTAGTTTTTATAAGTATATTTTCGCATATTAGAAAGTATCAGGCCCGTCTCGAACTATATAGAGGCCCTGTGCGATCTCGTATTTGAAAAATTCAATAATGTAATAGCTCATTCATACTTCACATAGTCATATTAGGGAAAAAAAATAGTCCAAATAAGTAGATAAATTTTTCTTTTTACTACTTGAACTTTCTCTATTTTGGGGCCCTCATAATTAAAGAGCCCTGTTCCATGGAACATGTTGAACATGCTAAAAGCCGCCCCTGGAAAGTATAATTTCATATTTTATAAGGTTTATATTTCATATATCGTGTATTTTTTGTACTGTATATTTCGTTGTATAAATTTCGTATATAATTTTGTTTAAGAAAAAGAATTAACAATATCAGTATAAACATAAATTAAGAATAATTTCATTTTTAATATTAGTCGATGTATATATAAGTAAAATAAAGAGCAGCTGACATGACACAATTCGTGACTCACATTTATTTATTACGGTAATCTTTCTTATGAGAAATCCATCACAAAAACATCATATATACGCCTCTTAATTCTTAAAACTAGTTAGTTATTAGGTACGGGCTATATCCCAGGTAAGAAAAAATGAAATTTATTAATGTAATTCTTTATGATAATAATATGAAATACAACTTAGTCTAGTGGTTAAGACTTTAGTATATGTACTTGAGGTCTCGGGATCACACCTTGTACTATGCAATTTCTAATTTTTTTTTTATTGTTCATGGATTACATGAACTAAAACTCCCTAGGGAGAACGCCACGTGTAACACCCCCAAATTTCCCTCTTTTGGAAAACTTATTTTAATATAAAACTCCTTGAGAAACTTGAGAGTATTACTGCCACGTGATAACGTTAAAGGCTTTAATACTAACTACTAACTAAACTTTAAACTAATGCAGCGGAAATAACTTAAATAACTTCTCTTTATTAATATAAACTTTATTGTACAACTATATAACAATACAAATAAAGACAATAAAATAACAACTTCTTGACTAATTATGATTCCTCACTAGCTCCCCCATATGAAGTATGCATCAATCAACCTGTAAATTCTGCTCACCAAAAGGGTCATCACAGGGACAAAGCCATAAAACAAAACAAAACGCGTGTCAGTAAAAATACTGAGTACATGTATAATATTAAACTCTTTATTTAATTAAACTTTTGAAATATTTAATTTCAAAAAAAACCTTTCTTGGATACTTGATAATTCTTATATAATATAAATATAACCTTGATAAAAATCCTTTTTCCTTGCCTAGGTACCTTGCCTAAAGTGTGCACACCCCCCAAGTTTAGTATTCCTTACTGAGTCTATTACGAGGGGAACTACCTTGTCCACATGACTTATACAAAAAGTACATGGGTAAATAATATAATAGCTACCGTTCTTGCTAATAAATAACAAGCCGTGGCCTCTTTATAAATGTGATCATAAAAGATCATATAACTAATAAAAATCCTTCGGAAATAATCCTCCTTTAAAAAGAATAATAATTCTTATATAAAACTTTAGCCATATAAAGGCATAAATAAAATAACTTGCTTAAGGGTTAGCCTTTGAAAAATAATAATAGTTGAAAAACACTCCTTTTTAAATATGAATCAAAAGATCAAACTCCTTCTAAAATATTTGAATATAAATTCAAAGATCAAACTTTATAAATATATTATACGAAAGACATAATTCAAAGTTCATAAATAAAATTTATAAACATTCAAACATGTTCATATAAAACAGATGCAGTTCATAATAAAACTCATAAAAACATATATTTCAATCCAAAGTATTTTACTAAAAACATGATACTACACTTGTAAAACAATTATTAAAGATCTACAAATACACGCACCTTGAATAATTAATAACTACTAGGGAGAAAAGAAAAGGTAGGCTAAGAGGGAGAGAGAGTTTAAACTTGAAAAAAAAGATTTATTTCTCAAATTTGGTGTGAAAAATATGATGGGTGGAGAGTGGAGACCCCTATTTATACTAGTTGGAAAAGTAGAATCGGAATAGGATTAGGAAACTAGAAGATAGATTTAGGAAAAAGATAAACTAATCTAGTTAAGATATAACTAATATTTACGCTTATCCAACTAAGATTAGGAAAAGATATAAATTATCCCATAATACATAATTATCTAAGATAAAATAACTAAAAAGATAAGTTAAAAGGAAAATTAATAAAAACAAAGTAAACAAAGCTTCATCAGATAAGGCGTGAGAATGCGCTGAAATTTTTTCTTTCTTTTTTTCTTTTTCTTTTTATAAATCCTTTTTCTTTAAATCTTTTGAAAACCTTTTTTTTTTCTTTTCTAAACCTTTTTAAATTTTCTTTAAAATATTTTTAATTTTATTTTTAACAAACTACTTGAATATAAAACAAGAAAAGTTAGGCCCAAAATACATTTGGGGTAAAATTTATTTAAAATACCCAAAACCTTTCTTATAAAAGCCTTTCTAATAAATAATAAGCCTTTTTAGTAAATAAAACCTTTTTCAAAAACTAAAACTTTTATAAAAATATAAATAATAACTTACTAAAAATACGGAGTATTACACCACGGGACTGATCGGGACTCCTTTTAATATATTTGTATAGATAGATATGATCTGAGTTATTGGTTAATTACTTTGCTATGCACCATGCGTTTCATTTCTTATGCCAGTGTTGTCTGTTTTACAAAGTCATGTAGTGAGAAGCTAGCTTGTGTGCATGCAGGTTACTAGGTCCTACTAGCTACTCATGTCTATTCAGAACAATCAGATAAGTTGCTACTACTAGTTGAGCTGATATATAAACAACCCATGAGACATGCTTCTTTAGTTTGATTGATGTTATAAAGAGGTTTTACTTGTCTTTGCTGAGTTGTCTTGGTATGCAATTCTGCTTCTGTTATGTGTTGAAGCTGTTGGAGCCTTGTAGATCGACTTATCCTTTTTTTTTTTTTTTGTTCTAGGGGTGTCCCATAACTTTTTTGACGATTAGTTTCAAATGTTACCATAACTTTTCCTTACTAATTAAATTAATACTTGTGGTATTTTGAAAGGATTTGTCTAGAGAACAAGCATAATTTGTTCGGCTAGCATTGGAGTGATTTAAGTTTGTGGGATAACAACTAACTTCTCTTTCATAATAATTTTATATATTCACAGGATCAAATCTCATCAAGGTAATTGTAATAGGTTCATTAGGTCATATGAAAAAAAGAAATGTTGAAATTTACTGTATTGTTTTTTTCTTCTTAAAATAGAATCACAATTCACAGCACACTTATTTTTACCATTTCCTTTTCTATCTGTCATGCTATATTAACTTTAGAATAATAATTTAAAAAAAATCATGTCCATTATTGAAAAGCCTTCATATATACTCTTATACAATGTATTTCGTCAAATTTGACTATATAAACTTAGGCTCGGTTATGATAGAGTCCATTTATGGTACACCCGGGTGTACCACATGCTCATGGTACACCCAGGGGCATTTATGTAATTAATTGCAAGTTAAGGGGCACACTGGTAATTTCGGGAAAATAAATGACAAAAAGCAAAAATCTGAATCCAATTCTTCTTTCTCGCTCATTTCTCTCAATTCTTATTTCAGGAAAATAAGAGAAGACAACGTATACATGTTAGAGAACACAATACATTAGAATATAAGTTCAAATAAAATAAAAAAGAATAAAATAAGATAAGATGATAAGATAAGATATGATCAGATAAGACCTCCGTTTCATTTTATTCTACACACTTACACTTTTCACGCATGCATGTCAATGCAAAACTTTAAGACATATATCTTCAGTTTTGTATTTGTAAAAATTATAAAAAGTACATATTAATAAAATACATACTAAGACGAATCTAACAAGATCTCACGTGACTATGTTTTTATTTACGTATAAATCACAAACGAGGATCAAAGTGCAATTTGTGAATAGTGTAAAATGTCAAAGTGTAACAATTAAAATGAAACGGATGAGAGTATAAAATAAGATAAGATATGATAAGATAATATAATATCTGAACTTCTATTTATCGCCCCCAAAACTACTTAAAATCGCCCAAAAATTATTTTTTAGACAATTTTACCCTTTTTTTTCACACCACCCACCATCCCCACCACCACCTGCGACCCCGGCTAGCCGCTGCCATCCCCGCCACCCCTGCCATCCCCTACCTCCCCAACACCACCACCTTCGCGTCACCCACCACCACCACCAACCGAAATTTTTTTAGAAAGGGCAAACGTCCGGCCAGGACGATCGCCCATGGCACGAACGTCCGGCCAGGACGTTCCGGCCATGGGGCGATCGTCCGACCAGGACGTTCCACCCATGGCCGGAACGTCCTGGCCGGACGTTTGTGCCATGGGGCGATCGTCCTGGCCGGACGTTCGCCCTTTCTAAAAAAATTTCGCCTCTTCGAAGACACCACTGGCTCATACGTTTCACCAAATAATCCTATGGCAGTCAACAAATTACTCCGCAAACAACTGAAAGACACCACGATGGCTGCCCTAGTCGTCACGCCTGAGTAAAAATATGATCTCCAACTCTTGAAGTTGAGGAGCGTCATTGATCCGAAAAGACATTATAAGAAGAATGATAATAAATCAAAGACGACATTGCCCAATATCCTCTAACAGTGGCGGTACGCTGAAGGAGAGGTAATTCTAATGGAGGTGAAGGGTGGTGGTGGTGGCATATGTGAAGGGTGGTGGTTTAGGGAAAAAGAAGATGAGAGAGTGGATGAGAGAGAAGAGGGTAAAAAATCAGAAAATATAAATAAGGGTATTATGGTATATTCATGTGAAATTTTGGGCGATTTTAAGTATTTTATAGGCGATGTTTAACAATCCTCTATAATATAAACAAAATAAGTCGAATCAAATGGATCCTAGACAAGTCTTAAGCAATTCATTACCAGCATAAATATTTTTTTATTGAAATCATAAAAAAGTACTACATCTAACCGATAAATTAGTAAATATATTGGAACCAAAAACATCATGTGATAATATACCTATAATCAGGCTATAGGTTGGATTTCAATATACTTCTTTTTTCTCTAAATTTACTTCAACTTTTTTGTAATAAATATACTATTTTATTTTTTGTTGAATATATATCACCAAAAAAATGTTTTGAACAAAAAATGATAAATACAGTTCAGATTTAAACATTTCTCAACTTAACCTTCACCATTTTCCCATTTGTTTATATAGGTCATCAACATGAATTTTACATACATATATATGGTTGTTATTGTTGTTTCTCTTCTAATAATGCAAGCTTAAATTTGGATTGGCAGCTTTTCTTTCCTAGAAGACCAGAATGTCTAACAATACTCCTTAATTCCAGATGCGAAGGAGGGTATTTTTACTATGATATTTGATAAGGGCCATCATATCAGAGAATTTCTTTTTTGTACATAAGAACAATAAGAAGGCAGCCTAATATTTGTCTACAAAGCGGAAATAATAAGCAAGATATTTAGCTGTATAACTTTTGATCCCAATCATTGATCAATCGTCAAATTGAGTGCATGGTGTTTTGTATATACTACTTTCTCTAGGACAAGCATCCTCTTGTCCAGAATAATATATTGTGAGATAGTTGTACTGGAAGATTTTCTAGATTTGGGTGAGAATATTGGGAGTCTTAAGAGTAGTCTTGAGGGGGAGTCTTACGGCAAGATTTAACAAGACTCAGCTATATTTGAGTAAAGTCTTGGATAGAGTCTTGAGTTGGGTTTTGATATTCAATACTCCTCTCAAGACTTTTGCCATGCAAATGATATATTTTTTGGCCAGTAAATGAATGCCATGTGTCTTTTTTTTGTGGAGTGAGTCTGTATAGAGTCTGAAGAATAAATTATAAAGTTGAAATGAGTCTGAAGTGAGTATATAGAATTAAAAATTAGTGGAAAGCTGATGTGGTATAGTCTGAAGTTTGGAGTTGAGTCCGAGGGATATACTCACCCTAAGGATGGGAAATGAATAAAAAATCTCACTTTATATGTTAATTACAAACTTCATTATCTCCCCTAAAAAAACACTTAGTGCAGAAGAAGTGCGGATCTATCTCATTGTATTAAACGATTCCAATTATTTTATTTCTGCTCCCCCCCCTTCTCGTACTAGTTATCCCAAATGACGGGTTCTATTGATAAAAAAAATAGATTTCCTAAGTCCTATATCCATTGTAGTATGAACTGACATATTTTTAAAAATTGTGTACTTTTCACAAATTTCACGAATCAAACAAATAATTGCAGTTTATAATCACGGCTTAGGTGGATACTTTAGGTAGCGGCTAATTTTCAAAATCTAAAACAATCGCAAATTAAGGTTCTCTCAATATTATAAGAAAATAACTAGGAAAATAAGTTTCTGAATGCTGCATGGTAAAATTAAAAAATCTTTTTATATCATTGAAGAAAATCATTCACAATTTGAATATAAAGCATATCCGAATTTTTTCCTTGGATAATGCAAAATTGGGTTTTAATTCCCAAAATATGCCCAAAAAAACTAAAATTCCCTGCGTATCGTCCACGTAGGACGGCACGCGAAATTTAATTTTTTTTTAGTAAAACCGCAGTAGCGGTTTTACAAGTGCCGAGAATTTTTTTTTTTTTCAACTTAGGTAAAACCGCTACTCGGAGTAGCGGTTTATTATGAAAACTGATATCTGCTTACCATATTTTGCGCAGGTAAACCGCTACTCAGAGTAGCGGTTTATATTTATAAACCGCTACTCCGAGTAGCGGTTTATTTTTAAATTAAACCGCTACTTTGAGTAGCGGTTTCCATGGGTCAAAATAAAAAAAAAAAATTTTCTCGCGTGCCGTCCTACGTGGACGGTACGCAGGGAATTTTAATTTTTTTGGGCATATTTTGGGAATTAAAACCCACTTTTGCATTATTCAAGGAAAAAATTCAAGCATATCCCAATAGCCTTTTTAAAATTTTTGTTTTCATATATCTAGGAGTCTTTTGAAAATTCCCCAAAATCCAAGACTACTAGTACTAAGAATTGGATCTAAATCGAATCAGAGATACATACAATCAACAATCTTAATCGTTGGAAGGCCTTTCTCATTTATAACAACGTACAATTCAACATCACACAAAAGGGCCTATTCACCACACTTGAATTTCGTTGAACTTTTTTTCACTAATCAAAACCGATTTAGATTGATTAAAACTATAATTTTCTTATTCAATTTCGTTCAACGCTGCGTTTTGACTGGAGGAAAAAGTGATTTCGCAAAATTAGACGGTGGGTCCCACTCCCACGTCTGATCATCTTTTCAATTGTCGGATACATTTTTCACAAATTCTTATAAAAGATTGCCTCACATTAGTGTTAACATGAGACGAACTGATGTGATGCTGACATCACGCGTGTGCATCATACCAGCAGTGGTATTAGTTAAGCGCTTGAACCTATTAGTTATGCTAACCTTAAATTGTTTCTGGATGATATAGTTAAGCGCTGAAGTATATTAGTTAAGCACTTGGACCTATTAGTTATGCTAGTAAAACCATCTCATTTCCCCTCAATTTATATTTTATCTCTCCTCTGCCAACTCTAATTTCTATCTCTTATGTCTTCTCTTATACCAACTCGCGTTTCTCTCTCCTCTACCCCTTTTTCTCTCCCCTGCACTGCCATTTCCCTCTCCTCCACCAAACTTCCATTTCTTTCTGAACCTACATCTCTTTCTTTTTCTTTCTTTTCTTTTTTGAACATATGAAACTTTCAACTATATAACGTGCTTTTTCTGCGACTTCTTCAATCTTGATGATGAGAATTTCTCAAAGCTCTTTGTTTCTCTCTATCAACGGGTCTTAACTCTAATGAATCTCTTATCATGAGTTACAACTTTTAGGTAGAAAGTTACATTTTTTTTCAAGCCAATTGTTATGGTTTTCTGGTGATTAGTTATCGTTTGTAGTTAAATAGTTAATCAATTGGGTAAATATTTATATTTGTAAGGTAATAGTTATGATTTTTAGTTATTAGTAATTGTTTATAGGTTATTAGTCATAACTTTCATGTTATTAGTTATAGTTATGAATTTGGATAAATTGTAATATTTGTAAGGTTAATAGTTATATTATTTAGTTATTAGTAATTGTTTACACGTTATTAGCTATAGTTTTCATATTATTAGTTATAGTTATGATTTTGGACAAATGAAAATATTTGTAAGGTTAATAGTTATGGTTTTTTGTTATTAGTAAAATGCGTATAATCTAGTTTCTATGATATAACTAATATACTTTAACACTTAACTAATATAATCTTCGGTTAACTAATTCATCCAGAAGCAATTTAAGGTTAGTGTAACTAATATGTCCGATTGCTTAACTAATTTCGCTGCTAGTTTGATGTACGCGCGTATATCAGCATGCATGACAAGCTGGTCTCACATTAACAATAACGTGAGACTGTCTCTTCAAAAACGGACTATATTTTTTTCTTCCCAATTAATACTCAATCTTATTCTCACTCATGATTAAGGGAATTTTTTTAGGATTATGTACATGATCTTATTTTAAGACCATGATTAGTGTTGCTTTAATATACTAATAATATACTAAAGACAAATGTTAAAGTTGCTCTTCTAACCACTAATTTTATCGCTATTTTTTTAAATTTATTTTAAAGAATATGCTTAAAATTTCATATTCTCTTTTTGTAGACAATAACTTCTTAACTATTGTGATTTTTTTCTTTCAAAAAAAAAAAAAAAAACTATTGTGATTTTTACATAGATGTCTAAAGTACATAAACAATAGTAGAAATCAACCAAGAATGCTACCTAAACTTCATACTTTATTATCTGACTACAATATCATTCCAATTCACATGGGAACATTTAGCTTTTTTTTAATCAACATCCAAGGAATCCTCTTTCTCTACAATGTCTTTCACTGAATGCTGATTGTCAACATTGTTGTGATATCTTATTTTGGACTGCAATTTTTCGTCAAACATGTTATAATTTGCTCTAGTATCAACATTTGCAATTGTTTGTGAAATTAGTTTTTCTAACTCGAATAAGAGAATAAGATAGTGAAGAACGAAGGTGCGTTTTCTATCCTTAATTGGGGTACTTGATTATCAAAGTCACTTGTACTCAGATTACTGACGTAAACATGATTGCAAAGAAATGTCTTTCCGCTCTCGTCTTTTTTAGTACTATTTGAAATTTGTTTCATCCAGTGTCAAAAAAAATAAAATTCTGAGCTTACTTAAACTAAATTCATTGATAGTTTTGAGTTAAGTGAAACATTTTTGTAAAATTTCTTATTGCGTCTTTACATTGCCATTTTTTTAATGTAGTATGTAATAACAAATAATAATCATAAAACGCTGAAGCGTTTCCTCGAGGATAAGAACCATTATGAAACTCTGTTATACGTTCTCTTGTCTCTTTGTCTCTAATTGAACTTATGTATTCAAGTGTTTTTGGATAACTTGAAACAACTAAAAAATAGGTGGTCTACAAAAAATCATCATACCACACTATTTGAGTTAAAAGGGTCGTTTAGATATTGGTGCAAAACACAAATTGATGCTTTTAAGATGTATAGTGAGATGGTCACATGGTGACACTGTTTTGATTTAATTTATTTGGGAATTTTCCACCAAATAACATTTACTTACTAATTCAATGTTGTATTATTGCTCAGTTGAAAATTCGTGCAACACTTGTATCTTTAAGGTCAAACATTTCGAACTTTGACTCCGAAGTCCAAGCACCTTTCATGGAGGAGAAAATTTTCATGTGTAATTATACAAAAACGACCTATGTATTGATTTTTGCTGTAGTATATTAGTTAAATCATGATATGGACAAACTATATCACCTTAAAATACAATTAGCCCTTACAATAAATTTCTATGCATATCATAAACAATAACTCGGAGCATCAACTATCAAAATACAAGTTATTTCATAGATAAACACATGTGAGAATAACTACAATGAAAATATAGTTTGTTTAGGAATTAACTAGTTCTTGTTCCGGGCTATGCGCCTGAATTATTTACTGGTGTGCATTTGAAGTCTTCAAAAACAGAAATATTTGTCTTTAAATGATTTTTTCCCCAACAAAGACCAACATGAGCATTGTAATGTAATTGATTAGTCCATTAGCATATCAAATGAGAGGCCATGGGTTCGAGTCTTGAAACACACATTTTTATTGTTTAATGTCTCATTTGATTGTGTGGGGGGGAGGGAAGAATACATGTGACATCAAGGTATTTATTTGTCTTGAATTTTAGATATATATATATAAAAATTTCCTCCACTAAAAGTATGATATCTTCTTTGCAATAACATAAGTCTAATATCTTCACCTAGACTTCAAATACGATTGGTCACAATTTCACTTAACCTTCATTATGAAGAAAACACATCTTAATTTACAAAAATAATTTCATATAAAAACTATGTTGGATTTTTTCCAATAAATATTTTCATAATATCATTATTTTTTTGATTTTTACCAGTATAAAATTAGAAATATTAATGATTAAATTGTGGGTCAAAAACAAAAATTTTATCATACACCTAAATTGTGTATTGTGAGCATGATACATCTAAGTCTTTTTCTTTTGCTCAGTATTCATTTGAAATCATCTAAATGAGCAAAATATACTTTAAAAAAAAAGAGAATTTCAAATGAGCAAATAAGCAAAATTTTCTTTTTTTGAAAGAGAAATTTCATTAATTGAAGGTCAAACGACATCTACAATAGATATTAAAGAAACACAAGATACAATTCGTCTTCGAAGAAACAACTATTGATGAGGAAGTCTATCATTTTGACATAGTTTGGAAAGAGCATTCTTAATCAAACCATGTTAACCGCATCCGATACACATTTTTATCAATCGAAGTATATTTTTATTTCTCATATACTTTATATTTTAAAATAGGAAAATGTACTATGATCCAGCTTAGCTGGCTACGAAGACCAAAATCATGAAACGAAGAGCATATGCTCCCAAATTCGAGTAACTATAAACATTTTACACGCCAGCCTAAAAGCCTTCTTCTCCTTCCACCTCATTCTCTCTCTCTCTCTCTCTTCTATGTCAAATGGCTTCTTCAACCTCCGGCAGTTCAATTCCCGCACCTGGTACTTCCATTTTTGTTTTTCTTCATTTTCAATCACTTCATTCCTTCAAATCTCAATCGAATTTTGCAATTTCTCTTATCAATTTCATTTTTTTTTTGTTGTTGAACTCTGCATGATCTTCAGAGGCCGTACAAGTTCTAGTTTCATCGCTTGCAGATGAATCTTCCGTGGTTCGAGAAGCTTCCATGGCTTCTCTCAAAGACATTTCCGCACTGTAACTTTCTCTCTCTCTCGTACTATATAAACATTCAACTGATTTCACTCTGTTGTATTTGCTGCTTAATTTCGTACCTCACTTGTTGCAGGAACCCTCTTTTGGTGCTTGATTGTTGTGCTGCTGTTTCACGTGGTGGTCGCCGGGTAGAATTTTATGCAATTTGTGTTGTTGGAGTTGTGTTTGATGAATTGTGATTGTATAATGTGTGTGTGTGTCTTCTTTTTTGGGGGTTGAAATGGTGCAGAGATTTGGCAATATGGCTGGGTTATTCCAAGTGATGGCATTTGGTGTTAGAGCTCTTAATAAAGGAAATGCTGATCATACATTTATGTCCAAGCTCGCGAAGATTGCCACTTCTGAAATGATCTCATCTAAGGTTGATTTCACATTCTCAACTTTTATCTGTTTATTATGTAATTCCCTAATTAAAGGCTTGTTTGTTATTGATTTTTTTCCAGTTTTCAATTTTTTTCAGAAACCACAATAAAAAAAATGAAAACCAGAAAAAAGTATTATGTAGTTAGTTTTCGAAATTGACATGTTTAGTATAACTATGATTGATTTTAAGTTTTATATACCCCTTATATCGTATGACTTTTATATTCTTGAAATCAAGAATTGGAAAATGACAGTGATGCTGAACGGGCCCTAAATTGATGATGCTTAATTTAGTACGCCAAAACTTCAGTGAGCACTTACTAATAGCTTTTCCATTTTGTTGTGCATCATGTCATATCATGTCTAAATTCAAATTGAAGGATTAGAAATGGAGTTTCATTTGTTGTAGGAACTCAATGCTGATTGGCAGAGAGCTGCTTCAGGGTTGCTTGTTTCTATAGGTTCGCATTTCCCTGATCTGGTAAGTTTCTTGATTTGAATTCTGCTGTCAAATGATGGCTTAACCATTGTTATTTTGAGAAACATTCACTTTTGCCCGAAACTTTTGCTTTCAGTGTAGGGAGTTTGATAAGGAAGGTTGAGAATGTGTAACGGTTGCTAGTTTTGTTCTAGATGTGTAAAACTTGTTTAGTGGCCTCACTCTTTCCTTGATATAGTGTTGTGTAATAGGAAATGGAAGTCCATTGGTACTATAATCTGTTCTTTTGCCGATTGAAGTATTCAAGATATAATTAATTAGTGAAGGGTCTTCGAGTTCCTTAACGTACGCTTAAAAACACTTAGTTTGAACTATAATTTTTTGCTTTAGACCAGTATAGATTTTTTTTCTTGTTTATATCTGCGCTACTTGTAGAGTTTTGAGCTGACAGCTATGCTACATCAGTTTCTTGACCCTATGCGTAGCAGCATATGGTTGACTTAAGCATCATGCTCTGATAATAAAACCTGAACTAATACTAATTGAACTTAGAACTGATGAGGTTCTTTATTGGACTATGTTTGGGCTAGGTTGAACATCCTTGTTTTCCAGAGGTATATTCTTTCTGTTTGCTCTTTTATATTTTTTAGAAAATCTCATACTGCCTCCCTATCTTTATTTTATTTTCATTGTCTGACATGTACTAGTCTCAACTCTCACCGAAATATGTGAGTCCCTTCCAAGCCCATTTTTCTGAACACTGCCAAAGTGGGAAGATGGCCATAGTTTCCTTAGAAAGAATGGCAGGGTTGAGCTTTTTGAATGTGGGAAGATCGCTGTAGTTTCCTTAGAAAGAATGGTAGGGGTTGAGCTTTTTGAATGTGGAAGATTGCCGTAGTTTCCTTAGAAAGAATGGTAGGGGTTGATCTTTTTGAAGGCTTTACAACTCTTCACTTAGGATGTAATGCATATGGATGAAGCTCGTGGTTGTGAATATTCCTACTAGTGTATACTCTTCATCTAGGGTATAATGCAGATGTGTGAAGCACGTGGTTGTGAATACTCCTACTAGTTGGTTCACCTTCATAATTTTTGCTAGAGAGGTAAAGTGAAATATTAGAAGCTCCCCTACTGCCAAAGTTCTACTCAAGCAGTCTAAAATTTCATTTCTTCACAACCGAAAGGGAGGATGAAAACGGGACAGGATGAGGAAAACATTTGTTTCTATTTTTTCTGTCTTCAAAGGTGCTATGAGTGTATTCCACTCACTCTTGTACATTAGACCAATTGTACCCAACCCAGCAGTTTTGAGTGCTGTTTATATGCTTGCCTTCTTCTTTTTGGTGCGAGTGATGGAGGTAAAAGTTAGAATCTTGAGGGTTTAGGCTAAGTCGGAGTAATATGGAGTACATGGGGTGCAATATTTAGTAAAAGAGGGAGCCAATAGAGGATGCAGTAAGCCAGTAACATCAGATGGAAGGGAGGTGCCCATTAATAAATGTTTTAAGTACCTTTGGTCGATCTTCCCTAGGAATGGATGGAGACTTTCCCCAGATTTACACATATGATATGGTCAGGGTGGTACAGAGGGACAACTGGGCTTTTATAGGACCGTATTGTACCTTTAAGGTTAAAAGGGAAAATTCTATAGGATAACTATTGGACCAGTAACCAACTTTATTATATGGGTCTCTGTGCATTTTGGAAGGATCATATTAGGTAGATGGTGGTAAATTTTTAAGCTTTCTATGCTTATTTTCCATTTTGGTTCATTTTCTATTCGTTGCTTGCATGGAAAGAGAGTCGAGGATGCTTCAGAAATCATAGCTGAAGTGAGCTAGTGATGCTCCTTTGATGTCATACGTCTATAACAATATGAGTTTGTTTTTTTAATTGTTTTTTTTTTTTTTTCAATGTTTGTTGCTTATTTTGAGTTCTGGCTGACAGATGATGGAGGAAATATTTGTTCATCTAACTGGAGCTAGTTCAGCATTACCAGCTATGGTTCAGATACTTGCTGATTTTGCCTCTGCTGATGGTTGGTTATTCTTATTTCCCAATTGATTTGTTTTAATCAAATAATTTCTGGATGTCTTTGGTTATGTTAAGCCATCTTGAAGCTCATGCATTGTTGTTTGATTGAAGCTTTGCAGTTCGCACCACGCTTGAAAGAGGTACTTTCACGAGTTCTTCCCATTCTTGGAAGTGTAAGGGACGTTCATAGGTCAATCTTTGCTAATGGTATTGTTTAAACTCTATCTTCATAATGTAATGTCCATCTCAGATTTTAGTTTGATAATCTTGTCTTATTTGCTTTGATTCTGCTTGTTCTTAGTTATGAAGGCTGGGGAACTATGGAGTATAGACCACCCTAATTGGAACTTGTAATTTATCTGTGATGCTGGGGTTTGCATTTACCCCTTTCATATCAGTCAAAATGGTTACAATGTTCACTTAGAAGCATTTGGTTGTAGATGGTTGCAAATGGGGACCCAGAAGAATGGGTAGGGTGGATAAAGAAGCATTGGCTGAATGTAATTTTAAGCCCACCTTCAATGAATCAGCTCCATGGCCTTATCCAGTGATTCTTGTTCCATGCTAAGTGGTTTGTAGCTGGAGCTTTATCACTAGAAAACTGACAGTGACCTATAGGAGCACTCATTAGGTGGTGATGATGATGATAAATTTGGAACCTAGGCTATTTGCTAGTGAAAAAAAAGGCAAGTGCAATGCAGCTTGTCTGGGCCTATAGTTGCTCGGTTATTTGGCCACTGGCGAGCTTTATCGCTGGCAGCCAGATCATTTCAGTCTCAACTCTCATCTTTGTTTGAGGGGAGGTCTAATGGGAAGTGGAACGGGGAAAGTCTGTTCAGAATACTGGCAAGCTTTGTCGCTGGCAGCCAGAATGCCAGATCCTTTCAGTTCTCTTTCTGTTTCTTTATTCTTTTGCATCTTTATCTTCACGGTCTTTATCTGAATAAAAAGCAAGCAATCAATCTTCTGAAAAAGAGATAATAGGTACTAGTTAGAGATGAAGATGCTAAATTTAATAGATATTTATTATGAAACTTAACTGTGCTTATCTCCACATCAGAGATCAAGTACCACATCTTTAAGTGAGAATTGTGGTAATTATCTAACTAAGATTGAATCTGTCGTTCCCGGGGTTAAAAATTAATGAGCAAGAGCTGTGATTTTATCTGTGTTTCTCTGTCATTTTCACATGAAACCTAATATTGCATTGGTCTAACATCAACTACTTTATTAGACCCCTGGTCCTCTACTTTTGTGTGGTTCAATGTAATTTCTCTTTTTATGAAAAACTAGCCCAACCTAATCTACTCAATTGAAATAGAAAGAGATATTCTGCTGATTTCCTGTGAATGATGATATTTCCTGTATCTGTTTGTTGCACACAAAATACATAGATGGAAACAACTGGCTTTAATGAAATTTTATGTGTTCTTTCCAGCCTTCAAGTGCTGGTGTCAGGCTACGTCGCTATACAGTACTGAGTTCCCTTCTCATGTGCTTGATGCAGATGTCATGTAAGACGAAATTGTTCATATTCAGTTTTCATTCTTATGATATGCTAGTTGTTCATCTGATTGATTTGTTATTCTTTTGTAGTGCAGGTCATTTTTGAATTCTGCGTTTGAACTTTTCTTAAGAGTTTGGGCGTCTTCGAGGGACTTAAAGGTTCATACGCTAAGCGTTTTATCTCTTTTTCATTCTTCTCCCCTTAACTAATACTTCCTCCACCTCACCTAACATCCTACCTTTGATTGTGTGACTCGCAAATTGTATGTCGTGTTTTTTTTATATGACCATTTTAAGTGGATGGAGGGATTAATCTGTTTAATTCCTTAAATTGGAGCATAGCTTATAGTTGTTGAGTTAAATTGATTGAGTTTCATGCTTCCTTCTCTTTTCATTTTGGTTAGATGAAAAGAGATGGAGTGAGAAACCATGTTATAACATTTTGGGTTATCTGTTTCCACGTTCAAAATCAAAGAAGAATCTCATTATCTGGAGCTGGAAATTATGTTTTTGTGGTTGCAAAAATAGCCTTCATCCCTAATTAAATGTCATTAGTTTCAAGTTGGATACAAAACTTTACAGGCCAAGCTCTTTCATTGGCCTTACAGTTGAAAAAAGTGACTGCCTTGGCCCCTGGGACAGTTCGGGCTTGATTCTATTGTCTATTTCCAGGTCTTCTACTTTCAGTTGAGGATATGAAGGCTCTTGTGTTTAAAATTTGGTGTGTTTACTTTCTATTTCTGTCTTGGAAAGAACATCTTGTCCCATTCATTGTCATTTCTATTCTGTTCCAGTCTGATCCTTTTGTTGTGAGCAAGCATGGGGGTAGATGGGAGAGTATTTTCAATGTCCACTTGCTTCTGTTGCCTATGTTATTTCAATTTTTTGCTGCGATATATTGAGTGCAGGAAACTTGTGTCTGACATTCATGTCACTGTCGTGTGATTGATTCTGTTTGGGAAGAAATGAGTAGACTACTAGAGTTTTTAACTTATAGCTTTTTCTGTAGGTACGAATGTCCACTGTGGAAGCTCTGGGTCAGATGGTTGGTCTAAGTACGAGGCTACAACTGAAAACAGCCTTACCTCGACTTATTCCAACTATGTTGGAGCTGTAAGTTCTATACATCCTTCTGTTTCATTCAACTTGTGCAAGTGTTATAATTGGTCACGGCTCATGAAAATTGATCTTAATAATTACTCGGTACATATACTGCTTTCATGAAGTTTGTGGAATCTTTTTCACATATAGACTCATAAATGTTGCAAACAGTTTGCAACTTGATTGGCGAGCCTTTAATATATCTTCTATGTGCTCAGCCTTGCCCATGAACCAGAGTGGTTAGTAATATGGCTCAATTCTTGCCCTTCTTTCAGGTACAAAAATAATCAAGATATTGCTTATGTTGCTACATGTAGTCTCCATCATGTCCTAAATGCCTCTTTATTATCGGAGACTGGCCCTCCGTTGCTTGAATTTGAGGTGAGACCTCCACATCCTGTTATTCAAGAATTATATTTATATCACTAAAGTACTGCAAACAATGAAAATGGGGAAGCAGAAAATCTCCAGAAAAAGGAAAAGGGAAAAATGTACTGAAAGTGGAAAAAGTTCCAAAAACATCATCTAAGCTAAATATGTTTGAATTTATCTTACAATATAGTTAGCAATGGGAAACCTAAAGCACAATATGAAACAATAATACAATCATCATCATCATTATCACCTATACTCAATCACCTCAACCCCGTCAAAGAAAAAGGAAAGCACAGGACAATAAACAAAAATGCGCAAATTTCATGTTTCATTTCAAATTTAAGTTCGGAATTTTGAAGAGATTGCCGCCATTTTGCTGAAGGAAGGTGAGAATGTCAAGTTGTCATGCCCCTTATGCCATGGGCAATACGCACACTAAATCACTGGGACGAACGCTTGCAATTGCATAAGTTTGAGCTTACTCCAGAATCCTGTCCTCAGTTCTGATTACAGTTTTCCAGCATGAAGCGGCAGTCGCTAGTCAGCCGTACGAAATGGCTTTTGTTGACGGGACTTGTACACAGGCCATTTAATTTTTCGAGTAGTGGTTTAGTTTGTCAATGGATTTCTCATTCTCTACAAGAAAAGATATTCGTTAACTATTATACAGTAATTATTTTTCCTCTTATCCAAAGAAAGAGGATCATTGGTCCTTTGTAATTTTTTTTTTTCTGAAAATAAACATAAGGTAATTGATTAATAGCCTATGCAGATGAACAGATCTATAAAATTACAATAAAATATCACAACAAAAAAAAATTCAATAGCATATCTAACATAAAAAAATAAAGGTCACTCCCAAGAAAACTAGTTTTGAACACATCTGCATGCCCGTCATTGTCTTGTTTCTAGATGCGGCCTTATTTTTGAAGGGGGTCCAAAAATCTCATATGATTTTCTTGGATGAAGATTTATCTGATTTCTTAAATAGCATTCTTGAATTTGATACTCGTCGCAAAGCGATAAGAGATTCATTAGTGATATAATCCTGCCAGATGATAAGGTGAACAACTAGGATAAATAAAAGTCTCCTGCAGGGAGAGATTATCACCCATCAACAGATTGAATAAATGACTTTTACATATGAAAAATTACTATTAGAAAACAACAAACTTTAAGATTTTCCATGTTTCTATAATTCTATGATTTTACGAAACAAATCTCTATATTAAGATAATATGTAAAATAGGAATAGGAGTGACGGTTTCTGAATGATTCAGGGGCCAGAATTTGTAAACTAAACTTGTTGTCAAACTTGAATACTTTATTATCCTTCTTAATTAAATGTTATTTCTAAATACACCTTGTCAAAAAATAGTTTATTTCTAAATACATGCTTCCTCCAATCTAAAATAAATGCAGCTTGAGGGGGAGGCGCACAAGAACTAAGAAGAGGAGAGAGATAGAGAGAAATAAAAAGAGGGACCCACGAGAGTGAGTGAGAGAGAGAGAGAGAGGGGGGGGAGGGAGGGAGATAGCTAGAGAGAGATAGAGGAAGTATATAATTATATTCTGTACTACCTTTAATTCATTTTATTTTTTATATTGTTAAGTTATAGTGCTTCATGTGAATTCGGTCACAGCCTATGCAAACTATAATTCTGAGGTGCATGCATGGCATTTGGCATATTAATAGAAGTAACTTACCTCATAATTGAAATAAAGTTTATAAAGGAAACACCTTGTGTAAGACCTCGGTAGTACCCATGTACTTGATGTTTCTAATTGGTTGGGGAAAAATGCGATGTGAGTCAAAATCCAATTTGAACCTCAAATAAATGGATAATGGATTCGACCAAAAGCAACCCAACCTATGGTGGAGTTGTTGGGGTTTAGCTTAACTGGTGGATAGTGCCATATTGCCTAATCTGTTCTTGTCTGAGCTCTCTTCTCTAATTAATTATTTCATGTCTGCAGGACATTACTGTTGTCCTATCCACGCTTCTTCCAGTTGTGCTCATGCACAACGACGTTAAAGAGCAGCCTAAATTTTCTGTTGGTTTAAAGGTTGTGCCCCTTTTCTTCTACATTTCCGTGTTCTCATTGTATCATTGATCTATCAACTGTCACTATGAAATATCTCTGAAATCCTACATGGACTGTTTTCTTTGCTTTGTGAGTATCTATCTGTGAACTTTTGCAAATTACCTGTTTTTTTGGTGGGACTCCTGGGGGGTTATTGTCTTGCCCTCTTTTTTTTTTTTAAGGGACAACCTTTGCAGGATTTAGTAATTTGAGATGTATGCATATCTAGTCTGTTCTATATTTTTTTCTTTGCAATCATTTTCTTTCTTTGTTTAGTGTGCCCGAAGCCCCAAACAACTTATTTAGACAAGCTTAATGCATCTCGCATGCACATCTTTAGGTATTTCTGGATCTTATCACTCGATTGATGTTTGGTTGTTATGTACTTGACATTCTCTTAACTTTTAGTAATTTCCTCTTTTATGGTTTCTGTTTCCTTTTCAAATGTGAAGTTTTAACTTTCAAAACATTCCCCTCCCCCCAAATCTTTAAACTCATTTGCAGATTCATCACATGAAATTTGGTAGGCGGAAGGGGCATAGGATTCTGCGGGGCAGGAAGCTCTTTATATTTTATGTTTTTCTTTTGTGGGTGATTTCACTGGAGAGGAATGACAGGATTTTCTGTGATAGGGACTCTCTTCAACTTCTTTATGGGGGCGAGTGCTGTATGTAGCTTGTTTTTGGGCTTATGCTCATGGGGCTTTCCCAAATGTGTCCCTTTGTGATACTTTGTGAGATCCAAGCTCCTTTTTTTTTTCATTGATTATCGAGGGACTTCTGGTTCCCGACTTTTGTATTTCCACTTTCCCTGTGGAACGAAAAGTTTTTGCTTGTCAAAAACTTCAGAAACCGTCACTTTCCACTCCTTCTGATAGCTGTTGAGGTCTCACTCAGTAGGGGGTGTTGATATGTCACCCCGTAGTGACCCTAAGATTCGAGTACCCGCATTTTCTGATTCCTTGTCTAGATTTTTTTTTATCTTGTCTGCTTTCTGGTAAAATATATCATGATCTGTTTGTTAATTTTTCCAGGTCTGCATTTGGATGCCAATTACTACCTTTGTTTTTAAATAGATGCTCCATTTTGACTTTTACACTATTTTTTTTTGGTGAAGGACACTTTTACACTATTCATGAACTTTACTTTGACCATATTTTTCTACATATGTATAAACTCAATGTTAGCATACAAGATATTGTTGAATTTGTCTCGACATATGTCTTCATAATATCAACTTTTTTTTATAGTTTTATTATAGAGAATTAGAAATATTAATAGTCAAAGTTGTGCATTGGCAATGTGCAAGTCATAATGGAGCATCTAAATTGATTCTGTTGCTATCAAGCAACAAGTTGCTGTCTGATGTTAAAAGCTTGTTAGATTTATAATTCTGTTCTGTTACTCTCTTTTGTCTGTAGTCTATGTACGTCTATTCTAACATTGTTGGGCATTATATAATGTTGTTAAGGTTTTTGGTTTGGCAGACTTACAATGAAGTTCAACGTTGCTTCCTCACAGTTGGCATGGTGTACCCCGAAGATATTTTTGTGTTTCTTTTAAATGTGAGTAGTAACTTCCACTCTATTAGGGAGCATCAAGTTGTTGTAAGACTGTGTATTGGAAGATGTTATCTGCTGTTACTTTCAAAGCTCCATAAAATGATAACTCATTGAAGCTTGTTGATTTTATTGGTTCTGCTGGTGCTTTTTTTTTTGGGTTATTGTTTCTGTTGTTTGGCTCACTATAGTTCTTTCCTTGAAGTGAATTATTTTCCTTAGCTTCTGATGGTGATATTTTGTTATCAGAAATGCAGATTAAAGGAAGAAGCTTTAACTTTTGGTGCACTCTGTGTCTTGAAACATCTATTACCCAGGTTCTTATTCTGGCAATGATCTACACCAGTTCTACAACCACCTGTTTCCACGATTTTTGACGTCCTTTTGTGTTTTATTATACAGATTGTCTGAGGCTTGGCATAATAACAGGCCGATGCTTGTTGACGTTGTAAATTCGCTGCTTGATGAACAAAATCTAGGAGTTAGGAAGGCACTTTCAGAGGTTTGTTGATGACATGCTCTTGTAACTGGACCTTTTCATGTTGCAACAGTGTGAGATTTATGTTTACTAACTGCAGTTTTTGATGGCAGTTAATTGTGGTTATGGCTTCACACTGTTATTTGATTGGTTCTTCTGGGGAGCTGTTTGTGGAATACCTAGTACGCCATTGTGCTCTGCCAGACCGGGAAGAACATCAGCTAGAGTCAAGCAGCAGTTTTCATGCTTTAACTTACAGGAGATTTGAGGTGTGAATTTGGTTTCTTGATTGCAAATAACTTTGACACACCAATCATATTTTCTTGGAGATATGTCATGTGCATAGCCTTTGATAGTGTTATACTCAATGGTATAGATGTCTTCGTGAAAACATTTTACTTCAAATCTATGTTGCTTTTGTCTTTTTCAGAGTGTGCTTTTCTTTCCCCTTCTCGTGGGAGGAAAATTCTAGTAAATAAGGCACCTATGAGTTGTCACCCAATGATTGGAGCATCCTTCCTGCACTTCTCTCCTTTTCCCTTTTCTGGGTCTTGTGAAACCAAATCAAAAGCCTTTTCTTACTAGGGAGGGTTGCCTGCCCCAGTTCTTCAGCACAATGTGACCGTTTTGATGTGATGTGCATTATAAAACCTCGTTCTGTAGCTTATCAAATATTTCCGCCTCTTGTTTAGTGACAGCTTCCACTGAAGCTTTCTGTCCTGTAAAGATCTTCCAAATTCTTACATGTCTTCTCATGTATCCTGTGATTAATACTTTTCAATCCTATCACCGATGTGTCTTTCAAGGTATTGTGACAGTAATTTGTTTTTTCAATCGCCTTTTTCTTAAAGTACAGGATTCTAGTTTCATCTGCAGGAGTTCTTACTTTGCTGAAGTGGTTTGATTATAGACAGTCTCTCAATTTGTTTGCACCTGAGATGTTGGATCATTCCCTTTACAGCACATTGGTGGCCAGTAATAAATAGTAGTGATGGTAACTAAGTTGTGAACGTTATGTCAAGGAAGTCTCATGTCACTGTGTACCGCCCTGTCCCAAATATTAAAAGCATGACGTGAAAAAGCTGTCAAAGATATGCTGCTTCTTTGCTTCCTTGTATAGCACCTTAGTGCGAGAGAAACTAGCTTTCATACTTCAGTGATCCAATCTGCCTTTTCATCCTCCATTCCAAGGCTAACCACACTTTTGGCCTTCCAAGATTAAATTTAAACCCAATTCATTCCAAGCATTGATAAGCTAAGAGTTTCCAAAGAAAGAGAACCTAAATACGTAGTAGGAGGTGATATTAAAGGTAATGGAAATTAATGAAGAAAATACATGTTTGGGGATGGAGTTCCATCACTGTGGAGAATGAAATGAGATGTTCTTTACAAAATCATGTATACAGTGATTGCCATTGCAAGCATTTAATACCACCCATCAGACACGCCTAAGGTTTAGATCATGGCAATTGTACCATACATTTTCATCTAAATGCTCTCCCCTATCTTTGGATAATTAATAGTGAATTATATGAAGAGGACGCCTACTGCCGAGGGGCATCACTCATGTGTAAAAGGATGTTTAGATTAAATGCTAACATGTCCTCAGCCTGTCATGTTAAGTTATGCCCGGAGTCAAGGGTAGACAAGTGCCTCCCTGAATGCAACACTTGGTCCTTACTACTAAGAGACCTCAAAAGTTCGAAGCTTGAAGTGATTAAGTTTCGTCAAAGATGTGCTGCTTCTTCGCATACGGCCAAAGGTTCTAGCTTCAATACTTGAGTGAATGCAATCAACCTTTTTATCCTTCATTCCAAGGTACAAACAACTTTTGCCTTATGAGGCTAAACCCAATTCATCCCAAGCATTGATAAGCTCAGTGCCATAGAGAGAGAGAGCCTAAAGACGTAGGAGATGGTGATCAACAATTTCTTCCTCCCTTTGAGACAAGCTAAATTAAAAACTTGTTACCTCTATGTAAATTTTAATTTTCCCTACTGTC
The DNA here is from genome assembly GCF_026745355.1 of Beta vulgaris subsp. vulgaris. Classification (NCBI taxonomy): domain Eukaryota; kingdom Viridiplantae; phylum Streptophyta; class Magnoliopsida; order Caryophyllales; family Amaranthaceae; genus Beta; species Beta vulgaris. Next base: position 7,871,690 of record NC_079208.1, read on the forward strand.
CTTTGTAACAAGGTTTAGTTTTGTTATAATATTATTGCTGTGGGTGTGTGTCAGGCGAAGGTTGGAAAGGTCAGTGTGGCGGAATTGAGATCAGTATGTGAAAAAGGTTTACTTCTATTAACGATTACAATCCCTGAAATGGAGGTATATAGGTTTTTATTTGTCAATCAAAGGTTTATTGCTTATTTTTTCGAGAATATTACGTTTGAAAATGACTGCTACTTTATAATGTACTTCTGCAGCATGTATTGTGGCCATTTTTGTTAAAGATGATTGTTCCTCGAGCATATACTGGTGCAGTTTCCACGGTATACTCCGTATATAACTCCTTTCGTACCTTTCTCCATCTTTTATGATTGTTTCATGGACCAATTTCACTTGTTTATTTTCCCTTTTTTTTCTGTTTGTTAGCTACTAGGTGGTGGAAGCTATTAGATCTATGTGGTCACACGCAAGCTAGATTTAACTAAACTTTGGTACCATGGATTTCTCTTGACCATGATTTGAGTCAACTATTTATCCACAATCAATAGTTTCTTGCATTTTGAAAGTCCTAGTATTTTGGTCAAAAGTGATACCTTTCATTTTGTATTTGTAAAACCCCCAGTTTACAGAACTCTTTATAGATGTATAGCGGAAGTTAACTAACACCCCCAATTCACAACACTGTCATAGATGTGTAGTAGAAGCATAAAATACTAAATTAGGAGTTTTGCTGTCAGACTTAGGTTACAAACCTGAATTTAAGGCTAAATGAATCCACCATTAACTCCAATATATTTAAAGAACTGGCATAGACTCATAGTCATAATAGAGAAACATAAATCCAACTCCAAGATAGTTATTAAGACTTAACCAAATTTGAATCTCCAAACTAGTTGTCTTTATATCTAATCTATTTTAATGACTTTCTAGTACTAGACTTTGACATGAAACGGTCTCCCAGTACATGCCATGTACACCTTTACATCATGAAAATTATATGCAACGAGGAAAAACCAAGAACTCAATGGAAATTGAGTAAGCGCTACTTCACCGTGTAAAAACATCAAAAATCATTTCCTTATATTCAGATACCATTTTACTTTTGAAATCTTCATACACAAGTAGCATACAGAAGCACAACACACCATTCACTAATTAAGATTTAATTAATTACTTAGAGGTAAGTGAACAAAGATATTATAATTTTACCAGTGAAATGTGGATTTGAGTCTACCACCCAAATGGGAGTAACCAGTAACCACCATATACATGTGGATTATAGTAAAAAATTGAATAGGGTGAGGCGGTGAGCAGAACCCTTTGTGAGTGTTTATACTCAAATGAGTAGAATAAGGTTAAGGTCTTGCTACATGGCTCTGGTCTTCGACAAAAATAATAAAGAACATTGTGGTATTCCACCAATATATTCAACACTTTAGGGGATCATGCCTAAGGTGACTTACCATCTAAGCGCCTTCCACTTTAAATGATTTATATCATTAGGATTGAGGTGACAACCCAATGATAAAATAATGTTAACTAAAACATATAGTTCCAGTAAATGCATAGGGTTGTTCATCTTAAATTATTGTTGTACAAAATTATGTTAAGCTTTACCTACATCATAAATTCTTAAAGTCCACATCAAATTTTTAATTCCACCATACTTAATAATTATAAATTGTACATTAGGAACAACTAATTAATGCCAATAATCACCACCATTAAATATCAAAAATCATGTTATCTCCAAATGATGTTTCATGGTTGTAAAACCAATAATACCACTTAAGAAAGCAACAAGTCATATTTTCCTCCCAAAGCATGGTGAACACAATAGTTTACCTCATCAAGTTTAGTTTCACAAACCCCAAACACAAGGTACTAACAGGCACCTTCACCTTTTACAATCTCTACAATAGGTATGTAACCCAAATTAATACCTAATAATAATTTATGTTACAGACACTGTACTTAATTTTTTTCAAGCATAGACATAATATTATAGATTATACTTCCTCCATTTTGCAGCGTTTTCCTCTTTAGGATGTTCTCAATTAGTTGCAATATTGATATTTTTGGCAATATATTCTCTCTCTCCCCTAGCACTTGGGTTTTTTTTTCCTTTATCTCTCTGTCTCTCTTCTCACCTTGGTGCTTGTACACATTTTAATGTTGCAAGTATCAAGAAACGGAGGAAGTATATAGCATTAAAATTCTTGCAATAGTATTCCACTATAAACTAGTTTGCAAGTAGCAAGGTAGACAGTTTTTAATAAGAGTTGTAATAAAATTTATTTTGATTATTTTAAACATAATAAAAAAAACAGTAATTGGAACATATAAGGCATACTATACTTTATACTATAGTTCGCATGGTTAAAATGGAAGCATAATTGCCACATCCACATGACAAGTAAATGCTTCTTTTCTATTACTTTATTATTAGAAAGCAAAGTTTGCTGCAACACTTTTCATCACATTGATCTTTTAATATCAAAGGAACGAAATGTGAATATGTGAGAAAACATTTGGTTGGCAACTTTAGTCTCATTGTTTGGTCTTGTGTGATTAGATTTCAACTAAAAGATCGTATGATTAGAGGGGTATGGGGGCTGCATGGAGGTTATTCTCATGGTGGATTCCATCGTGGTTTCAGGTTGTTCGCAAATAGTTGAAGTCGAGCAGTTGGTAACGCTGGCACGCCAGGGTTGATTGGTTTTTGTCACAAAGTGCTGGAAATGGCGAAGATTAGGATTAGGGTGTTAAACTCATATTTATAAGCAAGAAATTTGATGCGATTAGGGTGTTAAACTTATATTTATAAGCAAGAAATTTGATGCGATTAGGGTGAGTTGAGCTAGTTAGTTATTGTGATAAATATGATGTCTATAACTTAAAAATTTGCACAGAAGATAAGATAAGTTCGAGATGAATATAGTTGTTAGATGATAATTATCTCTATTATATAAGTGAAGGGAGGAGCATGGTGTCCCCTATGAAATGACATTCCCAACCTTTTGGCCTTCTCCATAAAGAAAATTACAAATTCAATTTCAAAGTACTGCACATAATAGGCATAAAGTTGCCAAAAAAATAAATAAAACTCCAATCAGCCTAAATTAACACCACAAACAACTCAAATTGTAAAGCTATCTTTGACCATACAAATAAAACCAAAAACTTGCCATAATAAAGTAGGACACCAAGATAAAGATATACACAATAATGTTAAATTGCACAATACAGAATCAAAGGTGCTTCTTCCAAATAAAAATATCAATTACAAACAAACTCAAAAAATATGTGTTCTCAATTAAATTGGTTTAAAACATCACAACAATCTCAAATTGTGGATACTACACTTCGAATCAGGTTCACAATTTGTTTATTTATCTTCTTTATAACACATGCTTTCCCCTCTATATTTAGAAGAAAAAATGAATCGTTAGATGAGAATAATGGTCCTCAGAAATGTTACAACTATGAATAGCAGTATAGCACTTAGAAATATTACAACTATGAATAGCACTTAGAAATGTTACAACTACGAATAGCACTTAGAAATGTTACAACTATGAATAGCACTTAGAAATATTACAAGAAAGCCATGAATAAAACTACTCACCATGACCATTCTTAGCACATAAAAAATAAAACTCATAGTTATGCAACAAAATTTATACCCCAAATTTTCAAATTTTATACCATATATATATAGAAGTGAGTTCATATGAGAATGCATACTTACATGAGAAATGAGAATGAATTTTACGTGCTATAACTCTTATGAATAAGTGATGTAACTCTAATGAAAAAGTGATGTAACTCCAAAAAAAGAATATTAGAGAAAAAAACTTTTTTAATTTTTTTTTTTTGGCTCAAATTTTTTTAGGGGGGTATAAGTTTAATGAACAAATGTTGTAACTCTAATCCAATCGTTTGGTTGAGATTCATTCTCATTTCTCATGTAAGGAGCATTCTCATGTGATCTTGCCCCTATATATATATATATATATATATATATATATATAATATATATATAATATATATATATATATATATATATATATATATATATATATATAATACACCCATCGAATTGAGAACAGACTATAGAGGTCTGCAATCCCACTAATAATGTTTAAAAAATCTTACACCCATCGAATTGCAAACAAATGATAGGTCGGCAATTTCATTAATATTTTTTTTATATTTTCAGATCTAAAGAAGAATTTACAAGAAATGTGACAAAGAGTTGTAATAAGAGGACACCAAAATGCAAAGAAGAGGGCTTGTACAAATATATACTCTCTTCGTCCTCAAGTTATTATCTTCTTAGGCTTGGGCATGCATATTAAGAGTAAATAGTAGGAAAGTGTATGTTTAAGGTAGATAAAGTAGAATAAGTATAAAAAAATTGATTGAGAAAGAGAGAGTTAGTGGAGGGTTCCACATCATATGAATATTAAGAGATAGAGTGGGATAGTAGTAAAAATGCAGCGACCCACATCTCATCGGTTGAGTAGGTTTGGCGGAGTAAATCTTCTAATTAAGGTAACAGGACCATTATTTATGGACTAACCAAAATAGTATAGAGGACAATCATTTGAGGACGAAGGGAGTAGTTTAAATGCTTAAATTATTAAATTTTTTCCTCAAGAATTGCTGATTCTTCCAGTCAAAGAACTAGGCTACATAATTCAACAATTTGGTTGTCCTTCAACCTCTTTTGCCTAGCTATTCGAACATCTTTCACTTACCAGGGTGGTCTTAACTTATTGGAGACAAATAAATACATAATATCTATGAATCTAACTGTCAAAGTTGGTCTTTAAGACTGCAAGAGCTTCTAAAAAAGTGAAAAGTGATACATAGGGACTATCACTTTGATCCTTTTCTCAATTTGTCCTCCTGCTTTTATGTCTGGCTGTCTGGATTGTCATTGTGCCACATGCTGAACTTCTCTGATTTTTTTACATATTATTTTCTTCAGGTTTGTAGATGCATTGCAGAATTGTGTAGGCATAGATCTGGTAGTGGAAGTATGATGCTGAGTGAGTGTAAAGCTCGAACTGACATTCCAAGTTCTGAGGTAGCTTTCGTATTGTTATAGCTTTTCTAAGTTCTATTCATGTACTTATGTATGGTCATGTTTATTATCAGGAACTCTTTGTCCGATTGGTTGTACTTTTGCATGATCCTCTAGCAAGGGAGCACCGGGCAACTCATATTCTTTCTGTAAGGGCTCTAAATTCTCGGCCTCGTCTTTCAATTGTGACTCTGTCCTGAAAAAGTGGGTTTGATTTGGAAATAACAATTGTTCAGGTTTTAGATTTCAATTTCGTATTCTGAATGCTTTTTTGGGGTTTTAACTTTGCCATATCACCGAACAGTCATGAAGTTTTGATACTATTAGAAAGTGGTTTTCTGGATAGATGACAGTTCTTCTACGATGCAGATCAAATTAGGAAAGGAAAAATGGACACTTTCAGAAAAATAAAGCATGTAAAGAGGGAAATTTTATGATGTTGGGGAAAGATTTGATTAAGGCTTTTAGTTTTATATGCACAATTGGATGGATCTTACGCAAAAAGTAAGATTGGTTCATTCATCATCTCCCTTAATGTCGAATGCACAGTAAGTTTATCACTTGTGTGTTGTTGCCTCTAGGATTCTTAATGTGTTGTAAATTGATCACTTGTAAAATCTAGGTTCACTACAAATACATTGTAGGTTATCAATTAATTATAAGCCAAAACCACGAAGTACAATGCAGAATTTTCTGACATTGTTTTTCTTTTTTTCTTTTGTCAAATGGATTATTTTATTTCATGGGCCTTGATGCCATGTAATCATCCTTACAGAATAAGACACAAAAGATTAAACTAAATTTTCCTTCATCTTTTCTATGTTCAGGTGCTTAATTTCTTGGGACCTCTCTTTCCAAAGAACATCAGTTTGTTTTGGCAAGACGAGGTATGTTCATTGATATTTAGAAAGTGTTTAAAGAATGCCACTCAACGTTCCCTCCTGTCCCTTAATGTAGATACTATGTTCCTTTCGGAAACGTCCAAAGAATTTGTGTATCACTACATATAAAGTTTATTCAACGATATAATTATTTCCTTTTATGCCCTTCACAAATTTGGGTATCAATCAGTGAGCTTACTTGTAGAAGTAATGGAGAAGATGTGGAGAGAACTTGCATTTACAGTTCCAAGGTTCTCATCACTAAAATAACAAACACTTGTAAAATAACGATAACCTTGTCCATTTTATCTCTTACATTACTTCTTAATTGCATTTTTTTGTCAATATATGCAAACATGAAGGAACAACCAGGGGAGGTGGGTTGGGTAACTTTTATGAGGGTGTGCCAGAATCACTGGTGAGCATCAGTGGAAAATCTGGAAATATTATTTGAATACTTGTTGGCATTTCCATGAGGCATAGACTATAAGATTGTGGCTTTGTAAAGAGATAAACAAGAATATGAGATCCTTGGAGTCCAATATTCCATAGGTTCTTGAGTACTACCAGGGAATTAAAACTCTTCCGTTCCGTTACAGAACGGCCGTTCTGTAACGGATTTTGGATTTGCCGTTCCGCGAAATCCCGTTACGGAACGCCATATTAAAATTCACATACTTCTCGCCGCGTTGTCCGTTCCGTAACGCGAACTCGCCGCGTTAGAACGCTTTTATCTCCGTTACATCCGTTCTTTTCAAACATTGGCCAAATTCTTTTTAGGATTTAATGTAGTTGAGGAAACATGATATTCTATTAGATTTGATTATATTATGTTGTAATAATGCTTTATAAACTAAAAAAATGCAAATAAGGTTAAAAAATATTAATGTGAATTTTTTTAAAAAATTCACGCCACGTCGGCCGCGAAACGTTCTATTTCCCCGTTACAAGCCGTTCCCGCGACAACGCGACCGTTCCCGCAAACGCGACCGCGACCGTGTTTTTTTTCTCTGAGTACTACACTAAATCATCCATTTATAGGTTTTGTTATTTGTGGAATCAATCTACTAGTCTATAAGCAAGATTCCCTTGCGTCTTTTGCAGTTCTTGGTCTTTGATCTTCTTTCTGCATCCTTCTACTGGATGTCTATTATGTCATATTCTGGTGCATGGCATTTTGTCATATAGTGGAATGCTTTGATCCGTTGAATAAAATTTAGCTAGGTGGGACAAAATCTGTAAATTCAACGTAAAATGAAGGCACTAGCAACCAGCAAGTGACATGATGTCCAATAATTGATGCATGAATTTAATGCTAATAAAACAGTCTTATTGGTGTATCTCAGACTTGTATTTTTATGTGGTAGTTTTTGATCCAAGATAAACCTAGGTCAGCATTTACTATTGAGTCAAATGCCTGTTGAGTAATTGGCAGATATGAATTTTATGTGTTTGCAATCCTTCTCTCAAGTATGAGCTTTTGCAGTAACAGTTATGTTCAGTCTTTGACTTCGTTCGTGAACTGTAGATTCCAAAAATGAAGGCATATGTCAGTGATACAGAAGACTTGAAGCAGGATCCGTCATGCCGAGAAACGTGGGATGACATGATCATTAATGTGAGTAGACTTATTAGCCTTAGTTTAGTAATCGTTTGTCACTAGTTGTTTGATTGGGATTATTGATATTCATCAGACCACTATTGATTGCTAATGGAGGCATGACATACTTTTCATATTAATGAGTTCTGTGCTTTTTACCTACCTAATTTTAATTTTTTCAGTTACTCTTGCTTCCAAACGAGTGGTTAGCATGAGTGGGTCGTGATGATTTTTACTTCTAATGATGACAATTGTTTGAACTTGAACTGACATTTTACTTTTGCCTCTATTGGAGCACTGCTGAAAAATATATTATTGAGACAATAGAGAGGGTTTCTTGTCCAGGCAGTGCCCTGCTGATTGTGGGCTACACTTGACTCTAATTTGTGATCTTAGACCTTTAAAAGTTATGATTATTACTGCAATCCCTGTCCTTAATTCTCCAACTGTAAATGATTCCACCAGAAAAGAAAGACATATGTTATCTGGTATCTGCACATTTATACTCCTTCCACTTTTGCTTGGTAGTTTCTTGCAGAATCTCTGGATGTCGGGCAGGATGTTGATTGGGTAATCGGTCTCGGAGATGTTTTTGCCAAACAATATGAACTGTATACATCCGTGGATGAGCATTCTGCACTACTTCATCGGTAAAATATGCTTGGTATTGGTAAATTTGAACTCATCTTCATCAGATAAAGCCAATGGATGCTATTAACATGCTAATAATGAACTCATCTGCACTGTTTTTTTTTTGTAAGTTTTTTGAGGATAAGACGACCTGATTAGTGAAATAATGAAATATAAGATTTACAACCAGCTAAGGTTTGTTAATACTATATTGCATTTGTGTTGACTTAGAAAGATGTAAGCATTTGTGCTGACTTAGAAAGATGTAAGCATTTGTGCTGACTATGATGGGATGAGTATTAGTTGTGAATGTCATTAGTATATATATGTGTACTAACTTGATGTTATAGTGGCCTATAACTGAAGTCTGAGGGTGATCTTAAAACACATGTTATGGAACATGTGTGGGCAGAACATCTGGTTAAAAATACTTTGTAGTTCGGCCATTACTAATTGACCACTGACTATGTCAATAATGTGAGGGCAGTAGAGGCCTAGTTCTGCTGTTTTAGGGGCACTTCTGAATTTTTGTATTAAATTTTACATGAAGGTCTCTGGATAAGATGATATTATGTTATATGCCCTCCTTGTGTACATTGTTAACACCCCAATGATCTCTGTTAGAACTAATCTTCTTTATTTATTAACAAACGGAACCTCTCACCACTGGTGCTCTCCAATTTAACATAAAGAAATTAAGAAAGTAAGAAACTAAAGCAAAAGAAGATGCCAATAGGAAGAAATTGTTTCTCGCTGTTCTAGGACATTTCCAAAGTCTTATAGCTTGATTTATTCATGACACAAAATATTGTTGAACCGATTGACTGCAAGTCTTTCCATTGTAGCTGCCCATCAAAAGAGTATGCTTCAGGAGACTCAACTATTTTAAAGGCTTGGCAGAATTGTAGAAAAAACAGCAAAAGCTTCAATGATTCTGATCTTCGTTTCTCTTTTCTCCTTGTGTCTGCAGGTGCCTTGGCATGTTGCTTCAGAAAGTTGATGACAAAGTTTATGTTCGTGATAAGATTGACTTGATGTATAAACAGGCTAATATAGCAATTCCTACTAATAGAATTGGCTTGGCGAAGGGCATGGGATTGGTATCTCACAGAGTTTATATATAATTTGTTAGCTTACTAACAAATTCCAGCACGTCAGCTTGTTTTGTTTGTATAGTTTCTTATTCAAAAAATGTCTTTCAGGTTGCAGCTTCTCACTTGGATATGGTCTTAGAAAAGCTAAAAGAGATTCTTGATAATGTTGGGCAGAGTCTATTCCAGAGGTTTTGCCTCCTCTCATTCATAGCCATGCTGCCTTGTCACATGCTTGTGGACACTTGATCTTACATATTTATGCAGGATATGGTTTTCCTCTTGATCAATGGCAAATAAGTATGCTGGGGTAGGAAAGAGAGTGAAAGTAGATTTGGGTATTGGATAAATACAGTGATTTGATGCTAGTCTTTCCTGTTTTCTTTTGAACCCTGATGTCAATTTTCAGCACGACCTTTATCGACACAGTGAGTGTCCTATGGAGCAGTAAAGTTCTCACCTTTCCTTTACAGATATATAATGTTTCAAAATGGCCTAAGACCGGGATGACACCCTAAAAAATGTCTAGAAAGCAACCGAAATGATGTCCTTTTGAAATATCAACAAGTGCAACAGAAGTAGTCTCTCAAAAGTAATTCAAGCAAACATTTTAAATATCTAGAGAAAAGAGGAAAAATATTTATATGGATGTTTTAAAAAACCTGATGAAGCCTGAGATAGCTTGATACACAACAGGTTGGGACTTGGGAAGTACAGAAGAAATCTGTTTGGATTTTGTTATGTGCATCTGTCAGCATATTTGTCTTGGAACTTTGTGTTTCAACTCTGAAATTCGCTGTAGTGCATTATGTCATATTCTGAAGATGCTGCATCATCTTCTTACTGCTGGTGTAAAATGTGGACTTGAGGAAGCAATATCTTTGCCTTTTATGAAGCCCTTATTTGTATCCTCACTTTCCTGTAGTTTAATTTGGTTTTAGTATTACTTCCTAGTCTGATTGATGTGGAGATTTTTTAGGGTAAACTAGCTGCGCCTTGATGTATCAGGTTTCTCTCGTTCTTTATTGATAAAGCTAGAGTTGAAGAATCAGATGATATACATGCTGGTTTGGCTTTAATGTATGGATATGCTGCAAGATATGCTCCTTCGAATGTTATTGAGGCACGAATAGATGCTCTTGTGGTATGTTTTTCGGTTTTGACTAACCTCATTATGCGAAAGTGAAGCTACTTGTAGCTTAGTTATTTTTCACTTTTAAGTATCTTTGCGTAATCTGTTTCAGACGAAAAAGCCAATAGACACAAAATTCAAGACAGGAAATATAAAGTTTGTGGCATTGAAATGTCATATAATGGAAACTCTAACTACTTTCACTTAGATGAACGTCTGATGCTTTAAATTTTTTCATCACTCCACATGTATGGAAACCTCATTGATTTAGTTTTCAAATGATGTAGTGTGCATCTAATACAATAAAGACTAGAAAATATGGACTTTTGCCAAAAATATCACCCCTCTACTCTTTTATCCTTTAATTTTATTCATCATTGAAAAGAAAATGGGATCTCATCAAATAAGCTTTTAAATGACATAGTTTGCACCTAATTCAACAAGAAATGAAGAAGATATGAGCTGTAGCCAAAATCATGCTAAATTTGACACCTCTCAATTCTAATAGCCTTAGTCCTTATGTCTGTTGATATCCCTCAATATAAAGCGAGACCAGCACCATTTAGGAGTATACTCTTTAAGCTTTATGATACATATAGATGCTTGCTTCCCTATCAAAATAGGTAAAATATATAAAAAAACTAAATCCTTGATCTGTTTTAGATTTCTGGATTTATTTTGAGTTTTTTCTTTTCAAGGATTAATAACAAAAAGTCAAAAACCCACCCTTATATAGGTCTTTTATTCTTACAACCATACCTACCTAATTAAAATACTCAAATCCATCCTTAAGTACAATAGAATAACCCCCACTGAAAGTTTACTGTGACTACTAGTTAGTATCTATTTGTTTATTTCATTTTAACGTTTTTCAAACAACCTTCTAAACATAAAAATTTTGATTTTTTTTTTAAGCTCCCCATGTTGCCCATTTCTTTTGGATACAAGAATTAAGGAAAGTTGTTCTCGTTGGACCTTGGTCGAGTTAACTATCAATATAGTAGAGGAGAATGTCATATTGACAAAATTACATCAGAAACAGAGGGTAAAGATAATATCATTTTAATTAGTGTATCCAATTCATAAAAGGAAATAGGCAACTTGGTTGGGGTGAAGAAGTATAGTAAAATAGGCTTTGGGGACAGAGACAATAATATTTGATGGATGGTAAAATGGGAAAATTACATTTTTTACTTGGACTTCACAGGAATTGTTAAAAGGCTGATAGTACTTAACTACTTGTATGTGGTCTTTCACAATGTATAATCAAGGTGGTTTTGAGAATTATAATCCTATGATGTTTAAATTAGAGAGATCCCTTCCATGGTCATGTTAAGTGTGCAGTGTGCACACATGATTGAAGTTGGAAACCTGTATCTGGTCTTAAGCGTCGTATTAAGAACTGCATTAGAGTGGATTCAGTACCTGAGCCTCCTATCGGGAAAAGGACTATTGACTTAGTATTTATTGCTATAAAGATACGAGCTTATTGTAAGTCTATATTGTTCATTCTTAGGTATTGCTAATTTGCTTTTGCCTTACTTTCAGGGAACGAATATGCTGTCACGCCTTCTCCATGTTTACCACCCTGTTGCGAAGCAGGCTGTTATAACAGCTATCGATTTACTGGGTATGTGATGCTGAAGACTCTAGCTGTATTTTGAGAACACTTAAGTATACATATTTTAAGAATGTCTCGGTGTAAGCTGTTTTCATTTTGGATTGGAAAATTAATGAGGAACCACTTTCAACTAAATTTCTTATATATATATATCACCTTTAGGCCTTAGGTACCATTTTGCATTTAAATGACCACCCTTTGAGTTTCTTTCAAATTCTAGTTGGCTTTAATGTTTTTTCCCTTCTACCTTTATCCAAAAGCTAAAAATTACGGCTCTATTCTTATCAACTTACTTTTTCTGAACTTAAATTTTTTGCTTAACTTAAACTTATCTTCGCTCAACTTATCTTATTTCCGTTGAACTTACTTTTGCTGAACTTATCTTATATTTTTTTTTCTGAATTGCTTAGCTTAACTTGTCATTGCATAAACTTATTCTGATAAGTTAACTAGAACAGGGCCTAAATGGTACGTATTCCGTGCACAAACTTTTTATGTAACTTTGCATTTACCGCTTCTTTAATGGTCTTCCACAACCTAATGTAATATTGAACAAGTATATGATATCTAAATGAGGGTAAGATGGGAAAAATTTACTAAAACTATGTTAAAGCTGTTTCAACTTAGTAGTATTATTTTTAGTTAAAGTTGGTTATCCTTTCCTGTCAAAAAAAAAGTTGGTTATCAAATAAGGGAGCCACTCAAGCGTGGGAGAACCTTCCATTAAAGTTTGTTTTACACGTGCTCCAGTTATTATGTGATGGTACTCAAGTCTTTTGAATAGATTATGGTCCACTCAAGCTTTGGCTCCCTTGCAGTTCCTCTTTGGGCCACAATATCACAAATTGTACCTTCAAGGTTCAATATTTATAGCTTTCTCTCCTATCCACCTTGTTTCTCAAATACACATGATCTTAATCCTTTTTCTTTTCATCACTTTTACCAATTATAAGATTATATTTAAAAAAGTATAATCGTTCCCGTTCCCACGTCTTTTCTTACCATGACTTACACACAGGCGTCCTCCTTTTGTTCACCTTTTTCTATAAAGGAACTGAAAATTTAGATGTGCGTGTTAACTTGTATAGAAAATGGAGCTACTTATACAGCTGGTATATCATATTTAGCCCTTAATTTTCACCTGTGAGTAGTAGAATTAATAAAATTGAGAAAAAAGACCGTAAGAGACTTAAAGAAAGCTGAAAAACTATTACTAAATTGAATAAATATTCAGTATACTTACTCCTGTCAACCACACAGCAAGCTATCTAGTGAACTACTTTCCCCAAGCTGCTTTATACTTTCATTTATCAAATAACATTCAACAAATCTCTTGAATGCCTGTGGTGCATGCACATGGTGCAATATTCTTAATGCTATTGTACTTGAGCTTTTTTAATTATAAATGTTTGTAAGATGATCTCAGCTTGTATGCACTGCAGGTAAAGCTGTTATCCAGGCTGGAGATAATGGTGCCCCATTTCCGCTTAAGAGAAGAGACCAATTGCTTGACTATATTTTGACACTGATGGGTCATGATAATGATGATGAATTCATTGACACCAGTGTTGAGATTCTACGGACTCAGGTCATAGCGTTTACTTCATATTTAATTATTTTCTGTAGTGTGTAGTTTTTCTTGCGTCTTTCTCCTTTAATCAGTTTTGTCCATCCTCACCATTTACTTATTTCTTTTGTCAATGCAGGCTCTTGCTCTAAGTGCTTGCACTACGCTGGTTTCAGTGGAGCCGAAGTTAACCATGGAAACCAGAAATTATATTATGAAGGTACTGAGGCTATGTTTAGTTCACCTGAAATTTTCTGATCTGAACTTATCTGATCTGATCTGAACTTATTTTTTCTGATCTGATCTGAACTGATCTGATTACAAGATCTTATCTTTTGGATTTTTCTCAATATATAAGAAAAAATATAGTCATGTGGGGTCTTGTTTGATTCGTCTCAATGAGTACTTTATTAATATTTAATTATTATAATTTTTACTAATATGTAATGAAAGATATAATGATTTTTAAATATAAGCATGATCTGAACTGATCTGATCTGAACTTATTTTTTCTGATCTGATCTGATCTAATCTGATTAGATCTGAAATAAGCAAAAATAAGGTGAACTGAACAGAGCCTGATTCCAGCATATTGAGTCATTGAACTCCAGCTAAGTCTACTGATAAACATAATTCCAAATTTTTCAGGCTGTCCTGGGATTTTTTGCTTTACCTAGTGAACCAGCAGAGGTCGTCAATCCCCTCATAGACAACCTCATCACACTTTTGTGTACAATCTTACTTACAAGGTATTCCCAGTTCATTTCAGTTTTTGTTCTGATAGTTTAAGTGTATCTATCGGTGTGTATCTCTGTGAGTATATGTGTATATATTATATTTATATCAATAAAATTTGGAAATTCTCAATGATAAACCTCTATTTTTAAGTTTTATAAATGGTAACCAAAAAATATATACTTCTGGCTCTGACAACCAGTTTTGTAACACCCAAAAAATCCATACACGTCTAAACTACACCGCATCAACTTTGGGAGTGTTACCGCCGCGGTGAAACGCAAACTTATTGAAATGAAAACATTAACTTAAAACATTATTATGAAAACTAAACTGCAGCGAAAATAAAATGTTAACTATAACTCTGAAATCATCATTGACCCCTTTTTATTCAAAATACAAACTTAAATATAAATGTATCTACTATAAAACAATAAATATGTCAATATGTTTCACAATCTTTCCATTTTTGAAACCCCATGATGCATCATCTGCACACATAGATGTCAATGCACTAGATAATTTGCTCACCAAAAATCACATGATCAACAAGGCAAAGCCATGATTAACACATAAAAACAAAGTACGTAGTCAACAAAGTTGAATACTACATAATAATGAATAATCATTCCTAACATGATACTAACAATATTAAGCAGGGATCAATAATGACATAACAATTCGCAGATAACTTTTACTGAACTAAATTTTAACATTTTTTTTATTACTTTCATGGAATAGTCATTGGACCGGGTTGTCTCATCTAAAAATCAGCCTTCACATAGGAAGACGAAGCACATGCACGACTACCATAATGACCTACGATATCGATGAACCTTTTAAATAAAAATAGGAACGGTGATCAATCCAATTCTCAGAAAAAAGCCATGGCACGACTACCATGTACATCAACTCCTGATTGTCCAATTTCAGACGTGCACCACTCTAAAGTTCATCACTATCCAAGTTCACTTTACATGATTTACCAATTATTACTTGTCATGACACACAAGCAATGGAGATAATATATAATCAAATATTCACAATTTTATTTCTTTTATCTTGGAATCAAATAAGTGATCATATAACTTACAATCCAAGATTAATTCCTTCTTTATTTCAATCTTTCTTATTTGTTAAACCTAGAAAACAACCAACTTACCTTTCAAAGACATAAATTATCAACTTACCAAATAAGGCCCACAATCCTCATAGAATAGTGAAAATAATAATATACGGGAACACATGATTCAATCATGATCCAACTAATAAATATATTAATTCCCCCATACAAACATGATATAAATCTCATACTTAACATGTTCGCACATAGGCATAAAACATGTAAAATCCAACATAATAGTAATCATATATGAATTCACAAAGTTCCTATACATGATACTACATAACTTTTCTTCCTAAAATCATGATACTACATCAAACAACACATAGGTATGTACGTACCTTGTGTAGATAAATTAATAGGCCACTTAAACAACTTTAGAAGTCGCCTATACAGATTTCTCCGCCTAAAACAACTAATAGAATTTATACTCAATACTCCAAATAAATACTCCAAGTAAATTCCAGCAACTTTAAAATACTTTAAATTCCCTTTAAAAATATTTAAAAGTTGTTTTTATCATCAAAACTTCAATTACCGATATTTCCTAGCATAGTACTACCATACTAATCATGAAAACCCATAAAACTGCATTAATAACAACTTTTCTAAAATTCCAACAACTTATAAATTATTAAAACTCCCTTTAAACATACTTAAACATGCTTAAATTCATAAATTAAATCAATTTAATAGTTTATAACATGCTACTATTATTTTTCAATCTTTAACATCCTAAAAATCCATTCTTTGATAATTAAAATCCCAATTTAAACATAATAATCAAATCTGAATTTTTATTCTTTTAATACATAATTTATGTAATCATAGATTCATTATTAAAACAGTAAATTAAAGCTTCTAGTCATAATTAGTATTAAACTAACTCATAAAAACATAATCTTTAATGAAAACTCGAGGAAGAAGAAAAGTAATCAAACCAACACAAGAAAGTGAACAAGGATGAGGACGCCGGCCAAGGACCGGCAGCAGCGGCGCCGACACCTTAGTGACGGTGATCGACGGTGAATAGTGGCGGTGGTGGAGTTGTTGTGTTTCTTGGTGAAGAAGAAAATGTTTCTTGAAAGAGAAGAAAGAAAGAAGAATGGAAATACGTGAAAGGAGAGGAACTTAAGGGTTGACCGGTTTTCTTGAGTGGGAGGGAGGAGAGAGAAAATTTGTGTGGGTAAAATATTTGGGTTTAGTGTATTTATAAGTAAGTTTTCCTTTTGCGCTTAGGAAAAGACAATTGAGTTTCAAGTAGGATTGAATGATGAATAAACTCTTAACATTACTAAAAGTTCTTTTTCGGTTTTTCCTAATCCAATTATTATTTGGGTTCCTCAAGCCCATTTAAACTCATTTTTCAAATCCAAATAGTATTTCAAATATTTTTCAAAGCATGTCTTAACAAAATATTTTAACTTTCTTAAATCCTTAAAATAATTCCTTTGACTTTCAAAATAGTAAAACCTTTAAATAAATAGTCAAACTTTTAACTAAATAAATTATTTTAAATTAAATTATATTACATATAAATATATATATACTAAAATATATTTACAAAATTCATAAATTTAAGGAGGATTAGATGCAACTTAATCCTTAATAGACAACTTGGTCTATTAGATGGAATATAAATACGGTTTCGTTCCGTCCCACATCCATCACCTTAGTGTGCATACCCCTAAGATTGTATGGAACTTTATGCCTACTTGAGTTATCAAAATTTATAAGGACACTACTGTCGTCACAATAGGCCTGTGTAGGAGTGTAGAACAAGTCCCACACTCCCCCCATTGTTCATTGGTGGTAGGGATTCCGACTACAAGTTTATTGCCAAATATGCTTTCTTAGTATTATCCATTCACATAACATTAAACATGTAATCATTTAATGTTCTTTCTTAGATACTGGTAGGGATTCCGACTACAAGTTTATTGCCAATTATCCTTTTTTAGTATTATCCATTCACATAACATTAAACATGTAATCGTTTTGTCCCACATCCATCACCTTAGGATGCACACCTCCAAGATCGTACGAAACTTTCTGCCTACTTGAGTTAT
Source organism: Beta vulgaris subsp. vulgaris (assembly GCF_026745355.1). Lineage (NCBI taxonomy): Eukaryota > Viridiplantae > Streptophyta > Magnoliopsida > Caryophyllales > Amaranthaceae > Beta > Beta vulgaris. The sequence goes on from NC_079208.1 coordinate 7,889,216, forward strand.
CAAAATTATAAGGAGCTTAGGAGTGTAGAACAAGTCCCACACTCCCCCCACTGTTCATTACTGGTAGGGATTCAGACTACAAGTTTATTGCCAAATATCATCTCTTAGTATTATCCATTCACATAACATTAAACATGTAATTATTTAATGATCTTTCTTAGATACATTGCTCAATTTGTTAGTTCTTGTAACCTATGATACCCCGACACGCATACGGGTGTCATATCCAAGTAGGGATCGGAGGATCCGACACTCTACTCCAAATGTATGGCCGATACGGTGATACGGTCAAAAGAGTGTCTTGACGAGTTTTATAGACACGAGTATCGTATAAGTGTCGAAAAAAAAATCCACACCTTTTTTCTGTAAAAAGAAAAGTTGTAAAATTGTTAAAAAGTAGGTAGAATTTAAAATTGTACCTTGAAAATTATTATAATTAAAGAATAGCAGACATTTATTTTTTATGTTGGTTTAATAAATAAGAGTAAATGAGGGCCATGTTCCAATACACACTAGTTCCAATAGTCAACTGTCAATGCAGACATTTAATAAGTATTTATTTTGCTTTTATTTATAACATTTCAAGCTTTTAGTAGTATTTGTTTTTTTTTTTCCAGAACCCACGTTTCTGACCTCCCACTCTCCCAGGCTCCCACCCTTTCACCTTCTATCTCTTTCTTTCATCTTCTTCACTTCTCTTCGTTCTCCCTCTCTATGTCAATCACATCATAGCATCGGATAACAATGGAGTCCTCCTTCCAGTTTGAAATTGATCGAAAAGCAAAACCCATGGTAATTTTCCTAATCTTGGTCTCCTCTCTTTCCAATTTCACATCTAGGGTTTGTCATCCAAGCCCTAAATCTGTAATTTCTCCTTTGTAATTTCAATGGGCTCTTCTTTATTCTCTTTTTCTCTTCTGATTGGGTGATTTCGACACCTCTCTTCAACACTTTTCTGATACCCGACTCCGACACTTCTTCCAGGAGTGTCGAGCGTCGTGTCGCATGTCGTGTCGCATGTCGTGTCGAGTAGATACGCGACACCCAAGGTGAAAGAGGGTGTCGAAGTAACACAACTTGTAACATCTTTGCTACACAATAAATCAAAGGATTCCAATCCAATACATTTCATGCTTGTGACACGATAGAATTACGCATTTCAATAATAATGTTATCCAATTCACAAGTCATCTAATCAGGAAATACATATAGATTTCCAATCCATTTCATGCTACCAAACAATCTCATCAATCATAATCATACAATTGTTTGCTATCATGATTCTAGGTTCCAATGAAAAAATTCATAACCTCACATGATACTAACATATCCAACTGAAGTAGTACGCGTACGTACCTTGTAAAGAAGACTCTTCGCTGACTATTTGAACGCTCCGCTTATGAAATTGAGACCTAATCAAATAATAAAATATTTGAGTGCTAAGTCCTTGATATTATTAAAATAAAAATCAGCTTAACTAACTATGTGAAACTCAGTGTCTCGAAATATAAAAATAACCAATCTTGTTGTTTAAACTTCCTTCTCATAAACTTTATTGAAACTAACATCTTTTAAGAACTAATAACAATATGCAAATCTGATTTTAGTTAGCTTATAATATACTTATTCATAATAACAAAATTTAAACCAATATACATAGGTATAATTTAAATCAGAATTGAGAATTAAAATCCTAAGAACTAATAGTATAATCAAGAATATGATTTCCTTAACTTTTACTATATTTCATTTACAAACCCAACTTAAACCATTATACCCAAGTATTACCAAAAATCATATGTGAATAACCCAATTATTATAAGAATTACAACGATAACTAAAAATCTGATTTCTTTTACTTATTTTATACTTTACTCATAATTACAAAACTTAATCAAAGATAAATTAGAATTACAAAATTAGATTATATATAATTAAATTAAAGAAGAAAAGAAAAGAATGACCACCGAAGACCATCGACGACCAACGCAACCAGACTGCGCTACACACGCGCGCTCGACCGCTACTCGACAAACCCCGCCACAAAACCTCGTGCGCAACCCAACGCACGCTTGAACCACCCTTCGCAAACTCCAAAACCATAATGCAATGTGCGAACCACAATTCGCGTACCCCTCGATTCGACCCACGAACCGTCCTCGCGACGCGCAACACTCGACTCACGAACCGTTCTCGCGACGCACAATGCTCGACTCACGACGCTCCGTCCTTGCGCGACCACAGGAACCTCGCGTGAACAACCCGCTGCCTCGTACTTCGCTCGCGACCTCCGACGCGTCGAGTCCGGCAAAGCAAACGGTGGTAGGGTAGTAGGGAGAGAAGAAGAGAAAGGAGGATAGAATAAGGGAGGAGAGAGAAAAATAATCTTGGGGTTTGAACGGGTGAAGTTAGGGCTTTGCTGATTTTTTTATTGTTTTTTCTTCTTCTCTCCTATTTATAGGATGGTAAACCTAGGTTTAATAGTATTTGTTCCCAAATCAAATTCCTATTTCTTATTCTATTTTTTTTCGAAAATAAAATAAACCTAAAACATAATATAATTAGGTATAAAAGGTAGGTTGTTTATTTAAGTTATAAGTGTAGGCTTGCCCAAATTGTATTTTTTTGTAAATAATATTAAAATATTTTCGTTTTATTCTTTGTATTTATTTATTTATAAAAGAATAACTCCCAAAAATTCGGAGTATTACATATATAATGTTTCAAATAACCTTGTGCTTTTGTATATCTTATTTAGGCATTCAAAAACTGATTTTACAAGTATTGTGTTTTCTATGGTTAATCATGGTCATCAGTAGATCAAACTACTGATCTAGCCTCTCATTTAATTTTGACCACCCACTAACCCTCACGCCCTCTCTGGTTTTCTCTTTCTGATGGAACCAATTCAACCACCATACTATGACCTACATTGACAATCACACACCGATTGTTCATCAATATTTACAAGTAAATTACTTTTGAGTTATACAAAAGCAAGTAAAGAAATTCGACCCAAAAATAAGAGCTACATCTCCTTACTTTGCACCATATGCCCTGCCACCGCGGCTCTGCACTCTTTTAACAACCATAAGCACTAGCATGTCCTGCTAACCTCTAGTTAACTGCAAACCAACCAAGCCACGACACCACCGCCAGCTACTCTGTTCCCCGACGCCAACCCAACCACCAGCGGAGAACCTCTCAGATCCGCACCTCTTTCCTCGCCTAATGCAATCAAGCAGACAAGCACAACCCCTGTTTACTCTTTGCCTCTTATCTATCATATCATTTTCTTGAACAAAGAGAAATTGACTTGGTAGATTGACACAGGCAGCATAACTAATAACCATAGAAACCAAAATGATTTTTTAAGGCCTAAACCTTCATTAAGTTCACATTTAAGGATATATAAAAGCACAGGGTTATTTGTCAATTTTGTTTTTGGTTACCATTGAGAAAACATAAAAAAAAGGGTTCACGATGAGAGATTACCAGAAAATTTAAACTCATAAGGATCCTCTTTTTCATTCTATATCTACTATCAGCCTTTGGATGCATCATTCCTCATAGGCATAGCCTTGTGTGCAGAATGTGTTGTGGATTCACAGTTACAACTTACCAAGTAGCTAAACGTTTACAGTGGCAGCTTTAATTCAAGTAGCTACAATTTATGAAGTAGGGAAATGCCTAATTCCCAATAAGGCTTTCCAGCATTTCTAAATCATTATGCAATGAAGCTTATGAAAACAGCAACGTCTAGGGCCTTTCCATACTGTTTTGTCAAACACATTTGAGGCAACATGTTTTGAATGCCTCAACATATGCTTGTGGATCAAACACGCTTATTGTCAATAATGTTAATATAATAATTTTTTTTGAATCTTTTTACTTACCTGAAGCTCTTTTTCTGAAACAGAGTACCTGACCCATCAAGCAGCTGGCCTCTTTCCTATAGCCTCTGTCCTCTCACCCTACTTATTTTCTCTTTTTGCAGTTTTACATTTTTCCCTCCACCTCACTAAAGCTCTACCCACCAGGCCACCATTTGTCTAGCTGAGTTTTGCTATATATTTGTGTGTTTGGTGCTCATCTCTCAGTTCCTTACTCCCTGCTATTCAATATCTCTTTCTCTTGTTCAACTTTGGTGCCTCCCCTTTGTTTCTTAGCTGATCTGCTGTCACATGACATTTATTTCTGTTATTGTCTACCACGCTGATTTCTAGATCTGTAATTACCATGGCAACTATAGTTTAATCTGTGGGCTGATATAGACGAATAAGAGATATGTGAGATATGTGTCATTCTGACCCAAGGAGAAAGCAGGGGATAGTTCAAAAGTGAATCTAATTTTCGAAGCTAAGAGAGTATTTATGTCATTCTTTTGAAAAGTAAAAGTATACTTTAAATATGTGTTTGTAGAACTTAAATTTGTTTCTTCATCCACCACATTAGAATTTGTCCTAAATCCATTTAAAACCTTCTGAACTTCTTTGACTTTGACAAGTGTGGTAAGCCGATCATGGAGCTGCATTCATCCGTAAAGCCAAAATTGCCAGCAGAAATTGAAAACTTCTATTCATTGATCTAGAAAGATTGCCCTTTATTAGCTTTGCAAAGGATATGTAGACTCCATTAATATTCTTTTTTATGAAGACGCTTTCAAGTGCTAACTACTAAAACCAGCTATATTAGAACTTGATTATGTATCATATGGAAGTATGGTGAACACAAGAATGCATGTCTTTATATATTTTATTATATGTAATGGTTTGTCTCTTCATGTACTCTTTATTAATGCAGCTATCTCTTCAGATGTAATTTCCTATGTGTGAATTTCCTGTAACACAAAATTTTGATTCGACAAAGAGTGTTGTTGTTATTATGCTTATCCGCTGTAATTTGTATCTGCATTTGAAGACTCATATTTTATTCTTAGCTTCTGTAACAACCTTAATTTTTTGTTGATCAGTGGGGAAGATGGAAGAAGTAGAACAGAGCAGCTGTTGCATATTCTGAGACAAATTGATCCATATGTTTCCTCAGCGCTAGAACATCAAAGGACAAGAGGCTGCCAAGCTGCACATGAGATGCTTGTTAAGTTCCATAAGCTGTGCACGAGTGGGTTCTGTCCATTAGGCTGCCATGGAAGTTGTGTACACGGCAAGCATATTGACCGTAATCTGCTAGGCAACTTCCAAAACTTTCCAAGTAATCATGGTTCTTGACTTGTCTCAACTGATTAAAACTTGAAGATGACATGTTTTGCAAATATCATTTATTACAATTTTTATGTTTGCATTTTCAAGAGAAGTAGTTAATGGGACCAAGGAAAGAATTGCAGAACCAAGTCGCTTTGTTGTGGAAGCGGCTTGTAGCGAATATACAGAATGGATCACAGCCAAAGTGGCGGTTTTGAGCTCAGTTGTGTTGATATTTTAGTTTGAAAAGTATTCTTTCAACATAATATGACCAAACCTATCATAATATGAGTGGGTTTAGACTTTGGATATTTGGTGATTGATTTATTATCTGAAATAATATGTTTCACTGACTAACTAATGAATTAGCAAAATGTTTTTGGTAATGTTTTGAGTCAACATTGCATAACAGATGACGTGGAAAGAGAATGACATGATATCAGTTGTGATGTTCTTCAATGGGGCACTACACTCATTGGAGGCTGGTTGAATTTTATGATTGATGTGATCTCTTTTAGTTTCTGGGCCTTTTGAGATAGAAAAGATTGTATATTTAGCGTCTGAAGATGTTTCTTTTTCATTGACAACTATCTTTGGAGGGAACAAATGTACAGAAATAATTACACTTTCTAATTTTTTTCTTTTTCTGAATCCACTGACATTAATGCATTTTCCTTGGTTTGATTTCAGCTGTTTTTGTATTGCCTAGTCGCGAGGCCTTATCTCTTGGAGATAGGGTCATTGTCTATCTTCCACGCTGTGCTGATACTAATGCTGAAGTCAGAAAATTCTCATCGCAGGTTGTTAGGATCTTGATGAATCATTTTGTATATCTTTGTTTTGAAGGTGACACTTACATGACACATTAATCTGATTGACGGGCTTTCTGATTCCCGAACAGATTCTCGATCTCTTCTTCAGCATAGCCCTTTCACTTCCAAGGCCAACAAATTCCAATTTAAATGCAAATGTGGAAATTTATTATGGAGCCTTGTCGTCTCTGGAGGATGTTATTGCTATGTTGAAAAGTGTGAGTTTATTTCTAGTTTACTCTTACGCTGACACTTGTATGATTCATGATCCTATGAAAGTGTATTCCCTTAATCCAAATCTTTCTACAGGATGCTTCCATTGATCCATCTGAAGTTTTTAACAGGGTGGTTTCATCTATTTGCATATTACTCACAAAGGATGAGGCAAGTTCTTCTCTTTGTCTTTGTTTTTTCTACTTTTCCTTCCTCATTTTTAGATATTAAATTGTATGAATAAGCATGCAGCTAATGGGAAAAATGCATGCCAATGGATACATTAGTCAAAGAGATAATAGGATAGCACCAAAGCGCTAAGCTATTCGGACTCTAAGCTAACCCCAAACCATATTGCCCATACGGCCATACCTACGTTGATGACTTAGGTGCAGACATGGGTATATGGGTTGGATTACTCAAGTTGCAGATGAAGAAATCAAATAGGGATGAAAAGCAAAAGTCCCCATGTTATGGTCAAAGAAATTTAGATTTTAAAACTGAGGCATCAAATCGAGAGGAAGAATATGAAAATTTGGGGGCTATGGTCTCTGGTGAGATTGTTTTGGTTACATTCTTGGGATATTCGTCTGATGGCCAGCGTATGTAGGCTAGAGAGAGACAGAATTCCCAGCCACGTGTAGAAAGAGAGGCTGTTTCATTGTTGTTTTTGTTTTTGTCCTCTTTGCTATCTTCTCTCTCGAAAAACGATAGCAGATGCCTACAGCCTACAGGGCTAAGATTTTTGTTTGTGAGAATTAGTAAGTGAATAAGTTTTGGGCCCAGAAGAGTAAAAATACGTACTTTTTTCTTCTTCTTTTTTGTGTGCAAATTGGGCCTTAGCACTCAGCTTTAGTTATACAAGCAATAGTGTTCAAGTGGATTTATAAACTGGGTCAATATTCAAGATATTTTCTTTTAGGGACTTTTCCTTATAAATATCAAACTCTTTTCTTATAGAGTTTGTCTTGTAAGAGACCGTCTACTTTTAAATTAAAATTAGGCAATGGTAAGTCCAATATTAAAAAGAGAATTAGCTCAATAATGACTAGGTTAATTTCTTTCGGTGACTAGTTGAGTCCATTTAGTGAATAAGTCTAATTTTATGTTAAAATTAAACCGTCCTTTTAATAATTTTTGTTTCTTATATAAGACTAGTTTCATGTTTTCTTAAATGAAAAAGAAGCATAATTTAAAAAAGGATACGGAATCGTAGATAAATTATTAACCTAAAGATTTAATATTGAGGAGATTAAATTTTTGTTTCTACGAGTCGCTTGATATTAAGTTGTTTGTTTCTACGAGTCGATATCCCACATTTTAGACACCTCGTGTCACCGTGTCCTTGATTCAGAATCTTCTACGTCGGACTCTAGGATCCGACACTTGTATCTGAATCCAAGCATCATAGTAAAAGAGAAAGGAAGACGTCCCACAAAATCTAATAACCAGAGGGGCCTACCTTAGAAAATATTGCCATTTCTCTTTAATTACAAGGCATGGGATAACGAACCACCATGACTGTTGCTGGAAAGTTATGATGTACTAGGATAAAGGAAGCTCATATAACTAATCAAAGATGTGTTACTTTTACAGCTCCTTTGCTTCAAAGCACTTCTTTTGTGTTTCTGGGACTGAAATATGATCCAGCCAAGTAAAGAATAACTGTTTTACTCGAGGCTGTCCATACATGGATGTGGTTCATGTATGTGTTAAGCCTCTTAGAGTTGACTCTGAAACAGCTTGTGATTGAGTGATTGGAAATAGTTCTAGACTTTGATTGCTGAGTTTGTATCTCATGGGTTTTTTTATGCTAAGAAGGGTGGGCTGCATAGATGTGTTTGTGTTAAGTTAATCTTCGAACAAGTAGCTTATTGTTACAGGAAAATTGCAATTTAATGTCAAAATCAATAGTTGTGGCTTGCAAGTTCTGAAATTTGAATTTACTCTCAGCTTGTTGCTGTATTGCATGGTTGTACAACTGCTATATGTGACAAAATCAAGCAATCAGCAGAAGGTTGTATCCAAGCCGTGATTGAATTTGTGATGAAGAGGAAGAGTGAGCTGAATGAATCTGATGTTTCAAGGTTTTCATGCATATTTTGATCTTCAAACTTTCCTATTATTTCTTATGGTGGAGAAGACGTCTCTTATCTGTGTGTCGCATTTTTCCTCCTACAGGACAACACAATCCCTTCTCTCTGCTGTAAGTCACGTGACTGAAAAATATTTGCGGCAGGAAACTCTTAGTGCTGTATCCTTTTTTTTTTGACTCATTAAGATGTCCGTTGCAGTCGCATAGTCATATGAAAATGTGACATCTAATATTTTGAGATGCAATTCCTTAATCGTACATAGATATGTGCTCTAGCCGAAAATACTAGTTCAGAAATTGTTTTCGATGAAGTCTTGGCTACAGCTGGAAGGGATATTGTTACAAAAGACATATCTAGACTACGTGGTGGCTGGCCAATGCAAGATGCATTCTGTGTGAGTCCATAAGGGTGCTCATTTGATTATGCAATGATGTGCTTGTGCATCACCTTGATTTTCCTTTAGTATGTTATATCTTGCCTCTAACCATAAACAAAACAAGTGTAAATGGGTATATGATTTGGTTGGAGTGATTCTTTGGATGTCAAAGGATGAATTTGCATCAGATATGAGTTGTCTTTTACAAGAGCTTTCCATCAAAGAACAAGGAAAGAACCATATCACCCAATGTATGCTGATGATTTTCTTTGATTCTGTATTTGTGCTTTGTACATAAGCTTGCATTAGTCTCAATGATATGTATGCCACCTACAAATTGTCTTCTTTATGTATGATGTTTGGATCCTGCAATTTAGTTGGTAATATTATGCAGGTTTAGTTGCAGCTCTTTGCTTTCCTATTTACATCCTTTTTCGCTGGTGGACTTTGCATCAAAGACTTTTAACACTATCCATAATTTGTCAATATGGCAATTTTTTTTTTTCTTTTTAAAACTATTGGCAGCATTAAGTTTCGGTGCATGATATGGATTCTTTTTCCTTATCCATATTGGTTACATCTTCTTTTTCTCTTTATAAAATACACAGTTCTTCTGAAAATGTTAAGACCTAACTTATACTGGTGCAAAGAGGAGTTAGGAAACCCTTGAGAGTTGAGACACTGGTTGGAATACTTCTACATTAATCTAATATCAAATGGGGGCATCTGCTCCTTTCAATGAGCCACTCTAGCTATTCATGTGAAATAGAGGTCTAAGTTTATAAGCTCACTATAATATCTGCTGACTTTACTTTCAACCTTCACCTATGCCACCTTCCGGAGGGCCATAGGATTTCTTTGCTAAAGGTTGGCCGCACGAAGGGATATGTCCCACTCCCCTGCTTTGGACATATTCTATGTTTTACGCTGGTATTATGTGGGTGTTTTATGCTGCTTATGGAACCCTACACCATTTCCAGTGATGGCCATGGTTTTGCTGCCGGCTGCTGCAACCATAGGTCGAATGACTTCAAGGATACTTCACTTGTGCTCCTCTCTTTCACACATGCACACAGAGTGTGTGTGGATGTGTGTGTGTATATGTGTATTTGTGCGTGTATGGTGTGTCTATGATTGCTGATTTGCTGCTGTCTTTTCTCCTTTATTCAGCATGTTCCCTTCGATGCACAATTCTATGCTGAATTCAGAATAAGTGAGAACTTGTCAGTGGCAGTGAGGGTTTATAGCTCCCTTTGCTATGGGAACACTCATAGGTGCTTCAATGTTGTTCTTGTCTATGCTGCTTGTGGAGGACTGAAGAGAGAGTACATAGAATGATAGAACTATGTTATGTGGTTTGACAAAGGCAATTATTAACATATGAGGATGGGAAAAGGCAGGCGGTCATCAGGCGCATGCATCGCTTGTGGCCCGGATTCTGACTTAGAGGCATTCAGTCATAATCCAACGCATGGTAGCTTCGTGCCACTGGCTTTTCAACCAAGCGCGATTACCAATTGTGCGAATCAACGGTCCCTCTCGTACTAGGTTGAATTAGCATTGTGACACTATCATCAGTAGGGTAAAACTAACCTGTCTCATGACGGTCTAAACCCATGTCACTGTTAGTCGGCGAACCCTGACTATGGAACTGGAAGGGGGCGAACCCTGACTATGGAACTGGAAGGGGGTTGTGAGAGTATGGAATGGCCTATATTGCGGAAATAAGGTTTGGGGATGGCAGGGGAGAAGTGAGGCTTGTAGGACAGAAGGGAGGTGGCACCATTGTAGTGGTGGATCCACTTTAGAGATTTTGGTGTCCCGGAAGATCAGATCCCCAGGTTTATTTTTATATTTTTAATTTTCATAATATTTAAAATTTAATTCTAAAATTGAATATTTAAGAGGACATCTAAAATTGAAGAGAGACCCCAATTTTTCGTCTGTATCCGATACTTGTTGGAGGTAGAAGAAGAGGGCTTGAACATGGAAGAGTAGGTAGGTTGTGGCCACTACTTGTGTTTGTTATTCTATTTTAGCTGATGATGAAATTCAGGATATTATGTTTCTGACAAGTGGTTGCTGATAAGCTCATTCTTTTAAGCAGGTTCAATGACATGTGTATATTATTTAATAGGTTGCTAGAATCTATATTTTGTTATCCTATTCAAAGGTTTGTAATTTCTCTAGTTTGAATATTGCAGGCTTTTTCTCAGCACAGTGTACTTTCAATTTTGTTCTTAGAGCATGTGATATCAGTCCCTACCCACACTCCTGTGAATAGAAATATAGCCGAAAAAGGAGATGGTTCAAGTCATGGTGTTAACAAATTCTGTGAGAATGAAATATTGCAGGCGTCTATATTTGCTCTCACAGCCTTCTTCAGGTCTATATGTAGCTTAACAAATCAATTATTGTCTATGTGGTGTAATATATTATAGTGACTATAATAGCAATAGAATATTGTTGCAGGGGTGGTGGAAAAGTTGGAAAGAAGGCTGTTCAACAAAGTTATGCTTCTGTCCTTGCAGCACTTACTCTGCAACTTGGTAGCTGTCATGGTCTAGCTAGTTCGGGTCAACCTGAACCTCTACGGTTAGTTCTGCATTAGAATTAAAGTTCTTGTGCTGGCAAGCCATCTTGCTTAGTTCCCCTCTAAACAATTTTGCAGAGCTCTGTTAATTGCATTTCAAGCATTCTGTGAGTGCGTGGGAGATCTTGAAATGGGAAAGGTTTGTGGATTTAAATTCTCATTGGTGGTCTTTTTTTCTTGAGAACTTTACATTTTCAATTTGTGGAAGCTGCAGCTTGATAAATAACTGTATTGCTTTTTATAAGATTTTGGCAAGAGACGGGGAGCAGAGTCAAATTGAGAAGTGGGTGAATCTTATTGGAGATATAGCGGGTTGTGTGTCTATAAAGAGACCAAAGGAGGTAATATGACAGACTGGGCACTAGATATATTTTCTGCTCTGCATCTTTTCTCCAACATGTCAGTCTAAAGGAATGTAACAGTTGTAATACATGAAACTTTTTCATCATTTCTTGTGAAGTCATCTTTGAGTGGCTTTGAATTTCCTTTATATCTGGATGGTGGTTCCTGGCAAAGCAGCTTTGTGAAAGAAGCCTGAGTACTGAGGAGCATTTTTTGTCTCTTTCCTCTTTTTTGCCCTCTCTTTTACCCAGACCCGTCTAGAATTGTGCCGACCTAAAACTCCAATCTTTTATCCGATTCAAGATTTTAAGTCTTGAACAAAGATATTGAACCGCAGCCTTGGAATTGAGTGGATCTTTTAGCTGCAATTTGAACTAAAAGGTGCAAATATTGATTTTATCAGATGTTCAGAATGCGTCAGATCCTAACTTCTCAATATCTACCATCTAGAGTACAATTACAACACCAGTTTACTGGTTCTTGCTGTTTTAAAACATAAAAAAGTTTTCTATCTGTGACAAAGTAAAGAATAATTTGTTACTCCTGACTCTTGAGTTACTCGCTATTTACTTAATTTGTGCTATCATTACTGAGGTCGAAGTTCTTCCTTTTCCATTTTTACCTAATTATTGTAAAGTATCATATATCAGGACAAATATACTTTCAGTCATATATTTGCCTAAAATAAAAAGCTTTCAGTCATATATAACTGTTCAGATTTTTCATCCGGTACCCCTGAGTTTTGCTTAAATTTAGTGGGTGTCCTCTTAATTTGAAAAATGCACAAGGTACCCCTGAGGTTTTTAATATTCATCAAAATCCCTTAATGACTAAGGCTATGTTTAGTTCACCTGAAATTTTCTGATCTGAACTTATTTGATCTGAACTTATTTTTTCTGATCTGAACTGATCTGATCTGATTTACAAGATCTTATCTTTTAGATTTTTCTCAATATATAAGAAAAAATAGTCATGTGGGGTCTTGTTTGATTCGTCTCAATGAGTACTTTATTAATATTTAATTATTATAATTTTTACTAATATGTAATGAAAGATTTTTAATAGTAATAATGATTTTTAAATATAAGCATGATCTGAACTGATCTGATCTGAACTTATTTTTTCTGATCTGATCTGATTTGATTAGATCTGAAATAAGCAAAAATAAGGTGAACTGAACATAGCCTAAAGGTCGTCAACTCCGTTAGTCATTAAGCCCAAATCAACATAATTAACCCAAATAATCCCTAATTAACCTAATTAATGCTAATTAAATCTTAATTAGCTCTAGTTAGACCCTAATAGTTAACTAATCCCCTGAGATAAAATCAGTGGGTGTGAAGCATGGTATTACGATCCTTGTAGTGCTACCATGCTACTAACTTATTACCCTAGTGGGGTCATTTTGCAACTGTAAATTTATATTTTCTGCCCAACTGCCACAGGTTCCTGCGATCTGTTTAATTCTAAGCAAGTCCCTAGATGAACACCAAAATTTTCAAAGGGAGGCTGCAGCTGCTGCTTTGTCTGAGTTTGTTCGCTATAGGTATGCCTGCATTAACATCCTTCTCTTTTTATTTGTAATCGGGAATTTATTTTGGAAGGTATATTAATATATAATTTTTCTGTCTTGCTTGTCTCTGACATTTAGAATAATGTATTAGCCAGAAAACACTACTGTACTGTAATATCATCTATTTGTCTCAATTATTTATGGAAAACTTACATATCCTTTATTTGAATGTAATGAACCTATCCTCTCTTCTCTGTTTATACTCGACAAAAAATGAAAACGGATCATTAGTCAAGACTCGGGTATTCGGAGGACTCTTCTGACCCAAACGGAAAAGATAGAAATATACATTATTATGAAAAAATTGTTGGCAATAGAGTAATATCCACCATGTGGCAGTCTCCCTCTTTCAATAGCTCTTAATCCTCATACAATTAGAAAAAAGAAATTCAAACATTGTCAATATAAAGGATCCAGCCCGCGACTTCAAGTATGAAACTTTAGAGACTTATTCACAAATTCCCTACAATATTATTGCTTCTTTTATCAAAAATAAAGATTATGTTATTGGTCTTTAATGTTGATCAAGTGTAAAATTCAGGGAATTAAAACTCTCCCGTTCCGTTACAAAACGGCAGTTCTGTAACGGATTTTGGATTTGCCGTTCCGCGAAATCCCGTTACGGAACGCCATAATAAAATTGACATACTTCTCGCCGCGTTGTCCGTTCCGTAACGCGGACTCGCCGCGTTAGAACGATTTTATCCCCGTTACATCCGTTCTTTTCAAACATTGGCCAATTTTTTTATATGATTTAATTATATAGTTGAGGAAACATGATATTCTATTATTTGATTATATTATGTTGTAATAATGCTTCATAAACTAAAAAAATGCAAATAAGGTTAAAACATATTAATGTGAATTTTTTAAAAAAATTCATGCCGCATCGGCCGCGAAACGTTCTATTTTGCCGTTACAAGCCGTTCCCGCGACAACGCGACCGTTCCCGCGACTGCGACCGCGAGCGAGTTTGTTAATTTTTTTATTGTTGTGGATTACATGATGTAAAACTCCCTTAAGGAGAGCGCCATGTGGCAACGTTTCTGACTTAGGCACGCCTTTTAATATATTAATATAGATGATGTTAGTAAAAAGAAGAATACGTGACATTCTATTCATATATAGTTGGGAATGGATCTTGACTTAAATTTGTGGTGTTCTGATCTCATTGTTTCTTGTATTCTGAATTAGCATCCCATACTTCGATTTCTAACATTATAATAATGATACAGATTTGGGAATTCCCACATAACTTAGATAATTCTCATCTGACTTCAATTGTGGGGGGAAAATACAAACTTTTATCAGATAATAGAGCTTATTCTAAGGAAGGACTATCCCTGATACCCAGAAAGAATTTCCTATCTCAGCATTGAGCTCGTTTCAGTTATAGAGTTGTCAATTCTTTATACTAAATATATGCTACACCGATTCACTGACACTTGTAATAGCTGCCAAATATTGATTATACATGAGGTGAAAGGATTTTATTAATGCAAAGCTGTGGTTGAGCATTGGCATGATATTATATATCTGATGCAACAAGTTTATGTTTGATCTTTCCCCACTCCTAATCTCAGGAAGTGCATGCTGTATGTGCTCTTCATTGATGCTCATTAATGAATTTTTTTCTCTAATGCTGCAGTGACGGATACGATTGCTTGTTAGAGCAGATGGTAGAAGCATTGTGCCGCCATGTGTCCGATGACTTGGCTTCTGTTAGACGGCTTTGTCTTAGAGGACTTGTTCAGGTAAGAAATAATATCTTATTGGAACTTATTTTGGAATGGCATTGCTGTTTGTACCTAGCCAAACAATCCCAGAACCGATTACTGGCACCAAACCCGAGTTTCACTAAAAGACAATAATCACATCTAGACTTGAAGCTGGAATAAATCGAGCACAACATGAACCGAAATTTTATAGTTTTGTCTAAGTTACCTTTCTATATAACTATATTATACTATGACAACTAAGCCTTGAATGTTATACAGCATTAGTACTAACCTGAAATAGCGCAAACCCAGTTCATATTGAACCCAGAAAAACCTGACGATCTAGATTTTGACACAACCTGATGCCAATCAGATCCAACATTGACCTGATCTGATATTGACCCAATCTTTGACATTGATGAACCCATACCCAATCCCATCGAAATATCACAACCTTTATCAATAAATTGAACTGAATTGACGCATAATTGAAAAGTTAAAAACCGATAAGTCAATCAGATTAATTTCGAACAACAATTAAACTGAAACCAACCAAATGCAAATCGCAAAGTAGGCTTAATTTGAACCCGACTTTGAACATACCAAAGTGATCTGGCTGAATTCTGCGTATATTACTGGCTATTTAGGTTACTTATTCTCTTTACTATGCTATTGATGCATATGTAATCGGATGGTTGGATGCAACCAGCAGAGTTCCTTAGTCTGTTGCATCATTGCATGTAATCCTTTGTTGATTTTAGTAAAATGTTTGACGTATTGATCCACCTGTCGCCAGAATTTGATATAAATACTGCGTGTAGCCGTGTAGGTAGTAGATATGCCTTAGATATGCCTTTTCTTGTTTGTCACTGTTTTTCTTCACTTCCGGGGGTCTCAAAAGTATCTCAACTTAATTATGCAGATACCTTCTATTCATATACATCAGTATGCAGCTCAAGTGCTTGGCGTGATACTAGCTTTACTTGAGGATTCAGATGAATCGGTGCAACAAACCGCTGCGTCGAGTCTAATTATGGTAATTCCATGAATTCTTTTCATGTAGCTTCCATGAGTTCACATGTGATCTGGCTCCACCCTGATAATTGTTTGTGTATATAAATACTATAGGTACTTGACTCATCACCCGGTGAATCAGTAGAACCAGTTCTTCTTAACCTTGCTGTACGAGTTCGCAATCTTCAAGTGAGTTTCTCCCTTCGTGCTTCTTTGTTTTGTCTATATGGCCGTGTGAATGTGAACTTTGGCAAATTGTCATGAAGCTTAATCCCTTTTCTAGACAACGTTTTTGTACCATCTCTAGATATTCTTAAGGGCACAAAATTTAGGAGTTATGCCTACTTTTTCTAAAGAAAAGGAAATTTTAATTGATAGATAAAGAACGAAAGCACTAATTAGTAATTACAGCAGAAGTAGTCTTCAGAAAAGATCCTGAAGGAAATAGAACAAGATATTTTAACTCCTTGGGCATGGTTATTTAGGAAATGGACTTCTACTTCCTGTTTTCAAATTTTTATCCTCACTTGATTCTTTTGCCCTCTTATCTACGAGTTCAGGAAATTAGAGCATGGTACAAAATTGTTTGTTCTCTGCATGCCCCCTAAATAAAGCAACAACAAAAAGGCATAAGATTTCTCCCTTGACCTACTGCATTTGCTATGAAAAATATTCTTGACACCCCCTCCCCTGGTTTGTGCTGGTTTGCCCAACATAATCCAAACATTAATAATCCATAGCCCCATAGTATCTCTTGAGTACCACCTACTCACACATATCAATACCCTGGAATAGGTTAGCATGAATACAAAGATCAGAGCTACATCTATTGCAGCTTTTGGAGCACTGAGCAACTTTGCAGATGGCGCACAGCATGACGCCTTCTTAGAGCAGGTGCTTTATTCCTGGTCCAGCTTTTTACTTTCATTTACATTCTGCTCACTGAATGAAGGTACTAAGCTAGCATAGCTTTATTCTTTAAATTCTGATGTTGGTCATTTGTCCCAGGTGCATGCTGTACTACCGCGTCTGGTTTTGCATCTTCATGATGATGATATCCGCATTCGTGAGGCTTGCAGGGTATATTATGACTGACCTTGTTTCTACTCAACCTGCTCCTCCTTTATGTCTGGTCCTCTCCCCCAAAACACCCCCTTCCCCTCTTTTGCTGTGGGGGGCATATAGGAATATGTGTTTATGTGTATGCTATCTACAGCCTACAGGGCTACAACATACTCTTTGGAAGAAGATAACACATTTTTGTTCATTTGGCAGAAAACACTCAAGCAAATAGCCTCATTTGTGGACGTGCAAGGAACTTCACCACTTCTTACTACCCATTATTTTCTTTCTGATCATCGGTATGATTGTGTTTCCAATAGCTTTAGTTGTCGATGACCCTTTTGCTATGTTTCACTCCAAATGTTTCTTCTGATTTTTCAGAAGTGACTATGAAGATTTTGTAAGGAACTTGACAAGGCATTTCACTCAACATTTGGCTTCTAGGATTGGAAGTTACATGGCTACAGCTATTCAGGTGCTATCTTGCTCGGCAATAGTCTCATACCTACTTTTAACTATGTCGTGTTTTTAAGGAGTTAGCTTCTCTGCACTTTCAATTATTAATGATGAATTGATTGTATTATTAACAATTTCACATAAGCAAGACTGCTCCCGGTTTCTTTTGTTTGATCGTATGTTCTTAGTAGTATTCACTACTTGATCTTTAATATATATTGCCAATGTTTAAATTCATCATCTATACAACATTCAAAATCTTGATTCCGGTGTGTTGTGTTGTGTGTGTGTGTGTTGTGTGTGTGTGTGTGTGTGTGTGTGTGTGTTGTGTGTGGTGTGTTGTGTGTGTGTGTGTATGTGTGTGAGAGAGCGAGCAAAGGAGGCAGACCTCAGTTGGTTGTGGCATGATGCATCTTATATAGCCATGTCTGAGGGAGTTTGCCAAGTAGGCCAGTTAATTCTCATGCTTTTGTGCTGATATTTCGATTTTCATCAGTCACAGATCTGCTCTCAGATTTTCTGTGTGCAGAAAGTTTTGTTGATCACTTTTTTGCTTGGTAAGAGCTTCTGTACAATGATCTCTAATGCTAACTGCTGAATAATGCAGGCATTTGATGCTCCTTGGCCAATTATTCAGGCGAATGCCATGTACTTCTGCAGTAGAATGCTCTCACAAACAGATGATCAACGCATATTGGCTCTGTACTACTCACAGGTTTTTTCTCACCTAAGGCTGGGAACCAAGATTCTCTACAAATCCTCAATTATTCCGATTCTTTTAGTATTAGTAATTTGGGATTGCTTATCTATGATTTGACTATCAAATTTACCTTGCTCTTAAGGTAATATTAAGTTCGAAATCTTACGTAGTAACGACTGCATTTTGTGGCTATAATACCTTGTCCACACATCCAGTTCACGCATCTTCTCGGAAATATATCTGTGAAAACCTTTGCTGCATGATTTTGAAAGCATCCTAAGTTACCCAGTTGGGAAATTGTGCAGGTATTTGGCATGCTGGTCAGCAAATTGAGTCATTCAACTGATGCACTTGTCCGAGCGGCATGCTCTTTGTCATTGGGAATCTTACTGAAGTCTAGCTATTCACATTCTTGGACATCAGCTCGCCTTGACCAAGCAGAGTTGAACTGACAATGCCCTTGAGAATGTTGTAATATCTAAACATCGGAATGAGCTTGCAAGATTTGGACTTTGTGTCTTGGAATATAAGCTATGTTTCATAGCTGCTCACATGAGGAATTATTGAACTTCTTTTGTTGGTGAAACTATTGTCTACCTGGCCAGCTAGAACAAATTGCTCAGACAAGTTGTTCCGTCCTATAGTCGGCAGAATGTACAGGAAGTGATCTCGTACTAACCACTGAGAAAGGTGTACTCAAGCATGTAATTTTGTAAAAAGACCATGTGTACAGTTTTTGGTTATAGGCAGAGATTATGGGATGTAAATGTTGCTTGCTGTGTTCAATTGAATATAAAGTCAGAGTATCACAAACAAATATCAGGAGATTTTGTTGAACCAGTTGTATTAGTTTCATCTACCCTTGTACGCTAATTTCAAGGAAAATCTTGGGAACTTTTTTTTCTTTGTACTGGTACACCGTACAATTCTCTGTTTCTTTGCAGTACGATTTTTGCTTCATGTCCTCTCTTATTGTTGCTTGGTATTGCTGACTGCCAGGGTGTCTCATTCATTGATCTTCAACCTTTCGGTGCTTGTACAATTTGTTCCTAGAACTGTTTTCTCGATTGCAGAGTATGCAGACAGTCTGTAACATCTGTAACAGAGGGACGTAGCGTATTTTGAAAGAACTTATTGTCAACCTGTTTCCTATATGAATCTATCTGATTCAGAACTTGATCATGTTTTACACTTTTTCTTTACAGGTGAACTATGTTATTAGTAGGTCACTGCATGGTCGTGCAGAAGCAGTAAATGTAGTGATCGGCAGACTGGTTATGTTCACCTCCAGGCTCCAATGTACAACTGGCGACACGTCTGCTAGAGGTATCTGTGGGCCTGAAGTGACCAGTGGCAAGATAACTTTGTAATATGCATGTGCAAATAGTTGGTTTTTTGTATATCTAGCGCATAGTATACAGGTAGTCCATCACACAAAGAGAAAACTTCGTACATTGTGATCTTTTTTGTAATTTGTGGTGACTGCACCCTGTTTTATAAACTCTATTGTGTACAAGTAGTGATGAGCAAAAGCAATGAAACTTCTTTACTGGCATATCTACATTCTTCTTTGATCTAACTTTTTAAACTAGGTTCAATATGTGCAAGTGCATGCATGACATTTACTTGGTTGTCCGTAATTATATGTCATGATTGTTGGACAGAGAGTGGCAGATAGGTAATAGTAACTCCTCATAGAGCCTTGAAGTGGGATTTGGTTGAAGGTATATTAGCCACCATGGATGAAAGTGGGATTTTGCTGAAGGTATAGTAGCCACCATGAATAGGCATGTGAAGACTAAAGAGAAACAATCAACTCGTGGTAAAAAATACTGGAGCGCGTAATGGCAGCTCAATTCCTTTAAATCTGGGCCCTTCCCACGCCTCTGTTACCATGACGACCATAATCATAGTCATATGGACCTATACCCAGACTCCTAGTGATGGAAGCTTACAGAATTTGCACAGTTCTAATTTCATGTCAGTTTTAGTACATTTCTCATTCCACACATCCATTCAGATGCAGGCTATTTGTGTTGTTGCCTTCTGTACACCTTAGCAAAATGAACAGCAAGGTTAAGAATATATAAGAGTCGTGCATGTAACATTTGACATATAGGTATCAAACAAAATTAAACAGGTTGAGATATAGGAATCAAACAAAATTAAACAGGTTGATATACAGGACAAACAGTAGAACTCTAAATCAACACAACTTCGACGTATTGTGATCCTCAACTAACTTCTGCTCTTCCTTTCTCTATCTGTTGGATGACTTCTTGAATCATGGCCTTTAAACTTCTGTCAGAAGATCCGCCCTCTTCGACTGCTTCTTTTGCCCTTTCTGCTAGCGACTCAGCTCTTTCTCTCATCTCTTTTCCTCCTTTTCCGTCATCCATCACCAAGTTAACCGCACATTTGACATGCTCTTTCTTTAAAACAATCCCTCTTATCTCTTCACCTGGTTTCATCGTTGGGTTTTCAACTCTGACACTGATACCAATCCTCAATACTTGCACCACAAATTTTTCATTTAAAAATTGCTCTGAAAACAGAGGGCATGTAACCAGAGGCAAACCATTAGATATCCCTTCAAGAGTAGAATTCCAACCACAATGCGTCAAGAATCCACCGACTGATGAATGAGACAGTATAAGCACCTGTGGTGCCCAACCCAGTATAAGTAAACCTCTGTCTTTAATCCTTTTCCTGATACCATCTTCTTCTATCAACCTTTCCACCTCTTCTAAGTTTTGCTCCTCTCTCAAAGCTAAAACAAAAGGCTTCTTCGATGCTTCCAACCCTAGAGCAAGCTCCATAAAAAGTGATGGCACAACGTTACATAGACTTCCAAGACAAGCATAAATTACTGATTTAGGCTCATGTAAATCAAGCCATTTTATGCATTGGTTAACAGTAAGTGCAGCTTTGTTGCCTCTTTCTCCTTTATCCAATTCATCCTGATTGCAGAGTGAAACAGGGCCAACACACCATACTGTATCCTTCCCTTTTGCCTCCTTATACCTCTTCAAATACTCTGATTCGAGCTCATCGAAAGAATTCACTACCACACCAAACGCGTTTCTCTCCGCTTCTCTCATTTCCACTCTCAATGATTTGCCTGCTTGGTGTACTGCATTAGGCACCTGAGTTCTTGTGAGCTCAATTCTATCAGGCAAACCCGGCACCACAAACGATTCAGTGTCCGAGTTTACAGCTCCAACCACGCTTTGGGTGATGAGATTGTGCAAACTTAGGAGAGAAAAACAACAAGTTCCATGAAAAACTATCCTTGGAATGTTGAATTTCCTAGCAACTTCAGTAGTCCAAGTGAATCCCAAGTCAGAGATTAAGCAACTTGGCTTGGGTTGTAACTCTGACAGCAAATTTTCCACAGGTTCTTGTAGCTTTGTAGCAGCTTCAATGAATTGTATTGCATAACTTAGTGAAGGAAGTAAGTCTACATTTTCACATCCTTCAGGTAATCCAGACTCTTGCCAAGGGAATTTAAGCTGAGATACTCTTATATTAAGGCCCTGTTTGGTAGCACGGTCTATAGTTGATTTGAAACGGGTGGCATTCACTGGGGTTGTGATAATGGTAATTGTTATACCATGTTTTGCTATCAGCTTAGCCATGTCTATCATTGGGATCATGTGGCCTGGTGCCATTAATGGAAGCATCACAAAATGTAGATTTTGGTTGTTTCTCAAAGCCATGGCTGATTTTTGCATGACAGGTTGATTAGTTTGTATATTTTGAGGGTATAATGAAGGTTGTCTGCTAAGGGTGACTTGTGACGGTTAAATTATTGATGAATTCTGTGACATGACATGTGAACCTTAAACCTTTAGTGCTTTGACATAAGCAGCTACATAAGCAAAAGGTATACATGTGGCGTATTATGGTCAAAAAATTATAAGCGATCAAGGTTTGAAATTGTAACCTCTTATTACTAAGATTTAACTTGTACAATTAATAATTAAAAAAAAAAAAAAAAAATCAAGGCTAGGCTCTGATTGACAGGCCTCTCTAGTTGAGTACTTTCATTAAGTCTTTGTTGAAGAATCTGGTTTGACAGTTGCAGCTTCCATCGGAATCCCTCGGACTAGGTCCTACTACTCATGCTTGAAGGGATATTGCTAAAAGGGGCCAACTAGCAATCCTGTTACAGGCGGAGGAACGCTCGCGAATCAGGATTACATAGATGAGGTTTTTTGGCAAAGCCAAGTCAATTTCGAGTGCGTTAGGAATTCCTTTTCGAACTGGAATTCCCCCTTAAGTAGATATTTCGTTTGTCTCAATTTATAGTTTTTGTTTCTTCTTTTGCACGAAAATTTAGGAATTTATCATTCGTTTTACATATCTATAGTACCTATATTGGAAAGATAAGAGTTCACGTGGAAGTATAAATATTACATGTAACCACAACTTTTCATTAAAAAGAGGATAAATCATTAAAAAAAACTAATATGAACCCGGTGCACACTAATTAGTATGCACCCGATCCATATCACGTGAGTTTATGATAGTGTATATTGATATGATATAGTGTATGTTAAAATGATATAGTGTATATTAAAATGATATAGTGTATATTAAAATGATATAGTGTATGTTAAAATGATATAGTGTATATTAAAATGATATAATGTATGTTACAGTGATATAGTGTATGTTAAAGTGATATAGTGTATGTTATAATGATATAGTGTATGTTAAAGTGATATAATGTATGTTAAAGTGATATAGTGTGTGTTAAAATGATATAGTGTGTGTTACAATGATATAGTGTATGTTAAAGTGATATAGTATATGTTAAAGTGATATAGGGTGTGTTAAAGTGATATAGTGTGTGTTAAAATGATATAGTGTATGTTACAATGATATAGTGTATGTTAAAGTGATATAGTGTATGTTAAAGTGATATAGTGTATGTTATAATGATATAGTGTATGTTAAAATGATATAGTGTATGTTAAAGTGATATAACGGGTCACGTGTCTGGGCCTGGTCCACACTATTTTTAGTGTGAACCGGGTCCTCGCAAGCCGGATTGTAAATCATATAAGTGTCGAAAAGTCATGTGATTATAAGCAACTAATATTTCAAAAAATTACAATTTTTGTATCATTGAAAAGTATTTTTAAAAAAACACTTTAAAACAACATCCAAGTATGATATATCTCAAATTTTGTGAAAACTAGCAATTTCTCTAAAATTCCCTAATATAAGTAAGATGCATGTTATAAATCCCGTCATTTGTTTTGTACATAAATAATAAACAATCAAGAGTCAACTAAAATAATCAATAAAAGAAAAACAAAGCGTTATATGACCACACATAATGATAACAGTATAGCCGGTTTACATATAAGGCATTATTGTATCTTGAGTTACTAATTAATATACTAAGAGCTGGTTTGGTTCACTATTTCTAGGGTACAAGAAACGGAATCAATTATTGATACCTTTTCTTCATGTTTGGTTCAACTCCTTACCAATTCATTACCATTACTTGGTGGTAATGGACTCCCCCAATTTGTTACCTCCCCTCCCTCTCAAGTAACAAAATCCATTAGTCCCGTCAAAAAAAAAGTAACAAAATCCATTAGTTGGTGGTAATGGTTACCATTTCACTTCCATTCCATGGCTTGAACCAAACACCCAACAAATGTAATCATTTTTATTACCATTTCCCTTCTTTATTTGTTTCCATTCCCTTTCCATTCCATATCTTGAACCAAACGACCCCTAAGAGTGGTTTATCATCGTCCAAAAACAAATGAGGTAAATTTAAAAATAAATCTTTTGGTCTGAACGCTCCAGCCATGGAGAAAACATCTGCCCAATACGTTTTCTCCATGGCTGGAACGTCCAGGGCTCCAGGCCAGACGTTCCTGCCATGGTTGGATTATATAGGCCAGGCGTTCCTTAATCACCGCCCCCAATAAACAATTTCACCTCTCTACCAGATAACATTGCGTATACAATCGGCGATATGGTGAGGTTAGTGGTAGGGTTGGTGGTGAGCGACTTAAGTGTAGTAAAATGGCATGGCTGAAGTAAAAACAAAGGTATGAGTATAGTCTATACATAAATATACTGAAAGGCGTTCTTAAACAAGGACTGTGCCACGTGGCGCTCCCCCTAGAGAGTTTTAGTTTATGTAATTCATGTATAATAAAAAAAAGAGTTCGTATTGTGTCGGACTTGTCCGACACAATCAGCCCGTCGGACCACTTCACTTGAGTTTCAGGTAATTTTCATTTTTTTTCAGGTAGTCTTCATTTTTTTTCAATTAGTCTTCATTTTTTTCAGTTAGTCTAAATGAAAGTAAGTTACCTCTAAATGAAAGTAAATTAGGTCTAACTGAAAGTAACTTAGGTCTAACTGAAAGTAACTTAGGTCATTTTTTTTCAGGTAGTCTTCATTTTTTTTCAAGTAGTCTTCATTTTTTTTCAGGTAGTTTTCATTTTTTTCAGGTAGTCTTCATTTTTTTTTCAGGTAGTCTTCATTTTTTTTCAGTTAGTCTTTTTTTTTTCAGTTGGTTTCAAGTATTTTTAAACACCAACTGAAACATATAAAACACCAACTGAAAGAAATAAAGAACTAACTGAAAGAAATAAAGAACTAACTGAAAGAATAAAAAACCAACTGAAAGAAATAAAAACGAACTGAAAGAATACAAAAACTAACTGAAACAATACAAAAACCAACTAACCTTGCTTTATTTCTCGTCTCTGATGTTTATGAGGTGTAGAACAACAAAGCCCGAATCATTGTTAGTAGTACATAAGCAGTACATACCCTAACATTACTCTTAATTTTGTACAGTATTAATTAAGAACAATGGATGTGATATTAGCGACGAGAAATATGCGGTGTACAGTAATGCCTTCAATGGATGTGATATTAGCTATAGTCAGGAATCATCATTTGTAAGGCTAACCTGCCTACTTGGTTCTGCAATTTTTTTGGCAATATGTGCGTGAGAGTGCCAGTAAGAGGTTAAGAATAGGGGTTGGGAAATTTGCGTAGAGCATGACAAAAAAAATTCATAATCATCTTACTGTGTTACTGCCACCTCCGTAGGTAGTGGTGTAACTGAGGTAGGTTTTTCCGGCGACATTTTCTCTCTCCTCAGTCCTCAATATGGGTGCGTAAATGGTGTTTGTGGGATGCGACGGAGTTAATGGTGGTTGAGTGAGAAGGAGGGAGGGGTAAAGGGAAAGAAGGGCGGCGAAGTCAGCATTCTCTTACTAAGGCCATTTGAGTATTGGGCTCAGCCCGTCTGACAGTAAGTATTGGTTCTGACAGTAAGTATTGGTCAGACGGTCTGACCCAATACTTTCACTAATAAAAATTATAAATTGCATTGCATAGGTTTTGTTCCCGTGACTTCAAGTTCATATATTAAAGTTGTAACCACTAGACCCAAGTTGTATTTAGTGTTATCATTTAAAGTACAATAATAATAAATGAAAATTTTTTCTTATCCGGGACAAACCCGAGCCTGCCTAATAATTAATTTGTACTTTCAAATGTGTTTTGGGGCGATTTTAATAAGTTTGAGGTGACGTTTAATATTCTAAAAAAAAAGTATCAACTATGCTAAGTTGAATTCCACTAATTATTCAGGTCCATCTTTACATGAATGCATTACCCAATACCCATTGCGGCATTGCTTTTTTCCCTAATCTACGCCCTGATGTAACCTTCTTACAATTCCGATATAGCGAAATTTGGGACGGTAGTCCGTAGATATAGAAACATTGAATGTGCATAGTGTTGGTGGGGCAAAAGAAAACAAACTTTTCAGTTTGTAACGGTAGTCCGTAGATATAGAAACATGAAATACCATGGTGGTGGACCTGGTGGTACTGGTTCCATTCCATGAATATCGTCAGTAAATTTTGCATGAGAAGTTTGACTTCGGGAGTTGGTTTATAGCGGAAGAGAGAGGAGGAATGATAAAACTATATCAGATATAGGCAACTTCTCCCATATCACCAATATAAAATTGAAAAAGTAATATTGTGAAAAGGTTGAAGTACAAAAATAATGTATTAAATTCAGAAAACATATATTATTCAACTTTTTGAATGTGAGAAAGGGAATAGAAGGGGAATGGAAAGGAATGGAAAAAAGTGACATCCCCTCTCTCTCCTCTCCTACAATTGATCTGACCAAACAGAAAGTCATTCTCCAAAACTCCAAAATTCTTACAGTTAACTTTATTTTTATTATGGAGAGAAATAAAAACTAAATTAAGTGGGAAATTAAATGTTGTTGAATTGTGGAAAAAAGGCCTCGTCAATTTAGTTGTTTTGAAGATATTGTGGAAAATTTGGAGAAGAAAATTGGGCTTTCATGGAGGTCGAGAGCTGGGAGAAGAATCAAAAATCAGATAATTCAGAGATGAACAATGCAATACAAAAATCAGATAATTCAAAGATGAACAAAGCATGCGTAGAAACACAATATGTATCTGCATTGTACATAAAAGACATGACCATCACATATGTTGTTCAGAATATAGCCTAACTGATAAACAAATACCATGTCTTTATTTTCATTAGTTAATAAATTGATAATAATAACATTAAGCTACTAAACATTTATATTAAAAAAATTGTTTTTATTTTTTTAAACAACAAAACCATCATATTTTTAAGAAAACAATACTAGTGTATAATCTTAATTTGTGTGAGTTATCATCCAATAAAATCATTTATATACAAATAAACCTTATAACATGTATAAATTAACCAAAACGAATATTACATTGAACGTTAATGGAAAAAAAGTTGTTGCATATTAGTTCGTTTTTCACATCTGAATGATTGACTACTAATAACACTATTTTAATGTGACTCTAATAATTTACGATGGGATTTATTAAGAAAAAAGGCATGCGTGGAAAATGTTCACATGAACACCATATCTATCATATTTGACAATATATGGCAACGCAGAAACACAATACGTTGTAATTATAACACCATTTCTATCTACTAGTGTATAATCTTAATTTTTGTGACTTATCATATATATATACTAATAAACCTTTTAACAATAAATTACCCAAAACCAATATTATATTGAACGTTAATGGAAAAAAGTTTACGCATTTCATTTTTCAATATGAGGGATTGACTACTAATAACACTAGTTTAATGTCACAAACATAAGTAATTTACGATGTGGTTTATTAAGAAAAAAAAGGCATGCGTGGAAAAATGTTCACAAGAACACCATATCTATCATATTTGACAATATATGGCAACGCAGAAACACAACACGTTGCAATTATAACACCATTTCTATCTACTAGTGTATAATCTTAATTTTTGTGACTTATCATAATATATATATATATATATATATATATATATATATATATATATATACAATAAACCTTTAACAACAACCCAAAACCAATATTATATTGAACGTTAATGGAAAAAAAGTTTACGCATTTCATTTTTCAATATGAGGGATTGACTACTAATAACACTAGTTTAATGTCACAAAATAAGAAACGATGTGGTTTATTAAGAAAAAAAAGGCATGCGTGGAAAAATGTTCACAAGAACACCATATCTATCATATTTGACAATATATGGCAATGCAGAAACACAATACGTTGCAATTATAACACCATTTCTATCTATTAGTATAATCTTAATTTTTGTGACTTATCATATATATATACTAATAAACCTTTTAACAATAAATTACCCAAAACCAATATTATATTGAACGTTAATGGAAAAAAAGTTTACGCATCTCATTTTCAATATGAGGGATTGACTACTAATAACACTAGTTTAATGTCACAAACATAAATAATTTACGATGTGGTTTATTAAAAAAAAAAAAGGCATGCGTGGAAAAATGTTCACAAAAACACCATATCTATCATATTTGACAATATATGGCAACGCAAAAACACAATACGTTGCAATTATAACACCATTTCTATTACTAGTATAATCTTAATTTTTGTGACTTATCATATATATATACTAATAAACCTTTTAACAATAAATTACCCAAAACCAATATTATATTGAACGTTAATGGAAAAAAAGTTTACGCATTTCATTTTTCAATATGAGGGATTGACTACTAATAATACTAGTTTAATGTCACAAACATAAGTAATTTACGATGTGATTTATTAAGAAAAAAAAGGCATGCGTGGAAGTTCACAACAAGAACACCATATCTATCATATTTGACGATATATGCAACGCATAACACATACGTTGCAATTAAACACCATTTCTATCTATTAGTGTATAATCTTAATTTATTTGACTTATCATCCAATAAAATCATATCTAGATAAACCTTTTAACAATAAATTACCCAAAACCAAATTATATGAACGTTAATGATAAAAAAGTTTACGCATTTCATTTTTCAATCTGGGATTGACTACTAATAACACTATTTATGTCACATATGTAAGTAATTTACGATGTGGTTTATTAAGAAAAAAAAGGCATGCGTGGAAAATGTTCACATGAACACCTATCAATCATATTTGACAATATATGGCAACGCAGAAACACAATACATTGCAATTATAACACTATTTCTCTCTATTACTATATCAATTTCGACAGTACATAACAATGGAGAAACAAAATATGATGCAATTTTAACACCATATCTATCATATTTGACAATATATGGCAACGCAGAAACACAATACATTGCAATTATAACACTATTTCTCTCTATTATTATATCAATTTCGACAGTACATAACAATGGAGAAACAAAATATGTTGCAATTTTAACACCATATCTATCATATTTGACAATATATGGCAACGTAGAAACACATTACATTGCAATTATAACACTATTTCTCTCTATTATTATATCAATTTCGACAGTACATAACAATGGAGAAACAAAATATGTTGCAATTTTGACACCATTAGATATGTTGTTGACAATATAGCGGAAATGATAAACACAATATGATGCTTCATTTAAATACAAAATGATAAGTTCACATATTCATAAACCATAATCATACAAAGTACTTAACTTTATCCATACAACCATTAGAATGCTAAGTGAGGTACTTAAAATTACACTTGCATTAGATCGTTACAAAAGAAAGCAATCCGACGCGCAAAATACAACGAACATGTCATTGTTATCTATCCATTTCGCTGTGAAATCTTCCTCCACCACCCCTGACTTGCATTAAACTATCGGCTACAATTATGAACAAAAATTGTTAGAATTAAAATGTAACTCATAAACTTAAAAGTAAAGACCCAATAACCAAATAACCATATACTTACACCCATCGAAGTATAACATATGCTATTGGGTGTATCATCTCCATCGATTTATTTATGAAATATGTTCAGATTGACTATGCCATGCCACAATTTCTTAAATCAAACACTTTGAAGAAGCTTCGCATCATAAAGTAAAACAACTAAGCATACCAACCGAAAACTTTATTCCTGGCACTATTAAAACAACTGATGCACTGCCCATCTTAAATCAGTTACGAGGCACTCAAGAATTTTTTACCAAAAACTATTAAGGGACTTCATACAAGACTTAATATCTCTGCTCAACACACTCTAACACCTGAAATAATTTTTTTAAAAAATTTCACACTTACCGCTCAACACACTCAACAGCAAAGTTCTATAACTTTTGTTCCTACATACTTCATGAGCTCATGTCATAGGTTCATGAGATGTTGCTTCCAACTATCAAAGGCATGTGCAGAACGAATGTAGATTAGTCACAAGGACCTAGAAATTTAGAATAATTTACGAAGTTCTATAACGTTTTGTAATGTTTTTAGGTGAACTGCTAAAAGTTCTATAATACAAAGTAATATAAATTACCGGAAAATAAGCAATTTCAAGAAGTAAAAAGTCAAATTTCAGAACAAAAATCACCATCAAATAACTCGTATCAAATTTCAGAGCATAAAACCCACTCAATTTGCTCTAACACCACCATAAAACAAACCCACGAATGGAAAAAACATGAAATTTGCTACTTATAATACACGAAATTAAGACATGTTTAGAACTTTAACATGCAATTTTCATGAATTAAACCCACGAAATTTAAAAAATCCAAGAAATTTCATGATTTAAACCACACAATTTTCAAGTAATTAAACATACCTTCAATTCACGAAAAAACACAGTTACGCCTCTTTCCGGCGAATGCCGGCTTCAAACCTTCCGGTTCCGGTGGGTGGGTCTCCGTGGGTGGGATGATGACTGAGGTTGAGGAGTGAGGTTGAGGAGTAGGTTGAGGAGAGAGATTGAACTAACTTATGGAATGAGGGGAATACCCCATTCCCTTGCTTTTGCATTCCATATTACTAAATTATTTGAAATGACAAAATTGCCCATGATATAGGCAAAGCTGCCTATATCTGATATAGTTTTATCATACCTCAAGAGAGAGAGTCTCTACACTTTAAAGTTTAAACTAACAAAATGAACATAAAATTCACATATATTTATATACTGATTTTATTTTTTTAGTTGCAATAAATATTTTTTTTATCTCTATTATATAAGCCAAGAGAGGAGGTGTGGTGTCCTTTTTTGAAGTGACTAAAATACCCTTAATGATTTAATTAATGGAATGAAAAAAATTACAAAAGCAAATCATTTAAAAATTCTCATTCCAACTTGCCATTTAAAATATGCATCAAATACTTCAATCAAAAATTAAATGGACAAAATATTTATACCTTATATAAAAAGATGGCATACATAACGTGCACATGAAAAGTCTGAACATTCACTACCTTTGATACTCTTTAATCCAGTTAAACCAATTCATTATTTTTGTTCTTTCTGTTCAATATTCACTCACAAAAAATTAATGTTAACAATCACTCACAACTTTTTTTTTTTTTTACATTAGCGAATTAATATATTTAAATTCATCTAACTGTTGAATTTTTCACATTTAAGTTTAATCATAAATAAAGTACGAATGGAGTATCTAATAGAATAACAAATTTTGAAATTAACGCACGCATCGCGTGCATATGAAGGCTAGTACAAATATTGAGAAAAGAGGGGGGGGGGGATTTTGATCAAATTGTCCATTCTTTTTGCATGTAGGGTAGGTAAAGTGAGGATAAAATGTTCAAACTACTCCAAACCTTTACCTAGAAAGAAAATGTTGCAACTAAATAAAAACACCTATAAATGAAAATTGTTGCAACTAACAAAAAACACAGGAACTATATTATTAAGATACACGGGATATATCACTCCTCTTGAATAACACGGCGTTCCGGTATCGAACAGAAGGATACCTGACATGTCACTCCGCTTGTAAGATAGATGGAATCCAAGCATGGAATAGGGTCCTCATAGTCGAGCCTTTGAGTCACAAGTTAGTACCTAAAGAAGAATAAAAATGAGAGAAAAAGTAGGGTATTTGGGAGAGAGTAGAGAAATCCCCTTATCTTGATTCTTGATCCTTAGTCGAGTATTTATAAGGACATATCAAGTTAAACAAAATAAATGAGTCGCCTAGCACCTATGGGCCATATCACGAGTTATTCCCAGTAGATGAATGATCAGACTTGTATTAGGTCGGTATGGTATTGTCCCTTAATAGTGAATAGACTACTTATAACATAACTCATGATCGACACCATATTGATATTGAGCGTCTATAGTATTTATGATTATTTGGGATGGTAAACCTGATATCAATGTAGGCTTCCGATATTGTTAATGTAATCGAGAATACATACACCGTTATACCCATACACATGGCATTTCATAAAATATTCGTTTGTTACGACTAGATCTATGGATACTGGTGGTGGATCAACATGGGATCGGTGGAATTTACTAGATAGATGACAAATCATCTATACATATGCGAAATCTCCTCGGGTACCTCTAAGGTTTGACGTAATTCTCAAATTACCTCTCATATTTAGGAATTTCTCATATACCCCTGAATTTTGGGTTTGGGCTCGAAATATCATTATTAATGACAGAACTCTAACGCTGTTAGTTTTTATTGTCTCCCCTCTCCAACTTTATCTTTTACATCTATCCTATCACCATCCTTTATTAATGACACTCTAAACCTTCAATTGTTTCTCTCTCGTTCCCATCTACATCTTCCCAAAATTTTAAAATTAAAATTCATCTTCTTCCGCCCTTCTTTTCTTTCCACATTCTCTTTCCTCATCTACTGAATTTTTGGTGAATAAAAGGGGCAAAAACCCCAAATAAGAAGAAAAGAAAAACAAGAACAAACTAACACAAAGAAGCTATAAGATTTCCTTTTATATATACGATTTTTTTGAGAGAGGCTCTGCCTTTTCTCTACAAAATCCCCTTAGTTTCCCTCAAAAGCTAACCCTAAAGACTCTAGCCTCTAATCAATTTCTTTAGAAATTGATACCCTATCCTCTCTTCTCTTCATCTCTTCCTAGATCTAGCCATTGTTATGGCTTAGTTCTTATCAATTTAGTCTAAATTTTCTTATCGCAGTCGGACTTGTTCTCTATACCCCTTTGTCTAGTCTTCGGAGTTCCTCTTTTTCAGTTCTTTCTCGCGATGGTTCGGTAGTCGCGATGGTGCGTTTTTCATTGTCCGTGGTTTGTTTCGCGGTGGGTCAATGTTCATCGGCATCGAATGACGGTTCGCTGCTGGGCTGCGGGTGTTGGGTTCCGGGGCTAAGGGATTCATGCTCCTCTCCTGATTTCCTTCCCTTAGCCGGTTTCTTGTTAGTAAATTGGGTTTGTTTCATTGGAAGTTTAAGGTGCCAATTCAGTGGAGTTTGTTTTGCCCTCGAGACGGGTTCAAGAAGGTGTCTTCGGTTGAGCCTGGGGAGAAGTCTCCTTTGTCGCGGCGGAGCTTCCACTTGTGTTATTTGCTCCTTTCTCTTCCTTCTGGTTACTTGTAATTTGTAACTTGTAACATCCTCCGGGATGTTTTAGGTGGTGTTTCATTGTAGAGACACCTCCTAATTTTCTTTCCTGATAAAAAAAAAACACACACACACACAAAGAAGCTATACAAGATGAAAAGGAAAAAAACCTAACTACATAACTAGAACCATTAAATAGTAATTAATTGTAGCAGGAACCCATCGAGTTCAAGTGAAAATTAATCTAAAGAAATTGAGCCCAATAACATGCAATTTTCGTCTTCGCAACACATGATTTGTAATTAAAGTTGGTCTCCTTTCTCCCCAGCTCCCCAGAGCTTCGCCTCACTTCTGCGTGTGTTCGTAGGTTGTTGGAGGTGTTGCTACAACATTGCTGTTGTCATTGCCGACACTGTTGCTGATACATGTTAGACCATTATTGCATTACGCCGAAGATCCTCGTGTTCGATGTTGCTGCCGGAGCAGTCATTATTGCTGTCGTAAGTTGGTGGTGTTTGCTTCCTAATTGGAGTGGAAATAGGGGACTTGAAGCAACGGACGAGAGAGAATAGAGGGGGGAAAATAGAGGAGGGAGAAAAATATCCATAATGTTGTGAAAATTTTCTGAGATACTCTTAAGATTTGATGTAATTCTCAAATTAACCCTCATATTTGAGGAATTTCTCATATACTCCTTAATTTGGTATTTCAACTCAAGATACCGTTACTAATGACGGAACTCTAACTCCGTTACCTTTTTTTTCTCTCTCCTCTCCATCTTTATCTTCTTTATCTCTTCTCCCACCATCCTCCATCAATGACATTCTAAACCTTCAATTTCTCTCTCTCCTCCCCATCTTCATTTTCCCAAATTCTAATTTAATTAAAATCCATATTCATGTTCTTTCGCCTTTTTTTCTTTCCACTTCTTCTCTCTCATCATCTAAAACACATGTTGTTTTTTCACCCATTTTTTTCGTTCCATTTTATCATATTTTAGAAAATATTGAAGAAAGCTTCTCAATATATTCAAAAAAGCAATGTTAAAATAGAAAGAAAAATTTCCTCAGGTACCCCTAAAGTTTGACGTAATTTTTAAATTACCGCTCACGTTTGGAGAAATTAACCGACTGAACTACGAATTTTTTTCCCTACATATCGTCAAAGGGAGTTTTAATTTCCTTTATGCACTAAAGTTGGATTCAATTCCATGTATACCGTCCACGTCAACATGGATTCAGATAATTTTTTTATTTTCTTCAGACAAAACCGCTACTGGAAGTTGCGTTTTACCAAACATTATCCTGCCAAATTATATAGGGAAAACCACCATTTAGAATAGTGGTTCAACAAGTAGAACCACTACTCTTAGTAGCGATTTTAGATGAAAGACACAAAAAATTATCAAACGCCTTAGTCGTCACCATCACAAACATGGAATTAGCGTCATCCACAACCAACCTTTCATTTCGCAATTATTACTCCAATTGGTAATACAGTTTCTCCAATTGGTACGGTAATTACTCTAATTGGTACGGTTATTACTCTAATTGGTATTGCAATTACTCCAATCGGTACTACAATTACTCCAATCAACCTTTTGCAAGTTCGAGTATAAACCAAAGAAAAACAATGAAAATGGGAAGATTAAAATGAAGGGATAGATCCTAAAATTTGAAGGAAATGAAGTGAATTAAAAGTTCAAGAATTTAGTTGCACAACATTTGTATTGACCCCGATAATTATTTCCTTTTCAAAAATACTTTTCAAATATAAAACTAATTAAAGAATCATCAAAGCATTATCGTCCGTGTGATAATGTGTATCGGCTTATTTAGAATTTTGCAGCGGAAAACATATATCTAACTTTATAAATGGAAATTTAATAAATAACAAAGTCAACTTTAAAACCAACCAACAACGTTCATGTTAACTTCAAACTAAACTTAAATATAAATGTATCAACTAAAGTACGATAAATCAATCAACATGCTACACAAGCTCTCCATTCCCGAACCCCATGATGCATCATCTTCACACCTGTAGATGACAATGCACTAGAAAATCTGCCTAACAAGGATATAATGGATCATCACAGGATCAATAAGGCAAAGCCAGGATCAACACATATAAAAAAAAGCACTTAATCAACAGAGTTGAGTACGACATAATAAAATAAATTAACATTCTTAACATGATACTAATGAATAGTAAGCAGAGATAAATAACATGACAATCTGCAGATAACTTTTACTGAACAAAACTTTAACAACACTTCTATTATTTTAAAGAAATAGTCATTGGACCGAGTTTCCTAACTAAAAATAGCCTTTCCTTTGGAAGACGGAATACGGGTGTGACTCCGTATTCCCATGACCTACGATATCGAGAAACCTTTTTAAATAAAATTGTAACAGTGATCAATCCGAACCCAGAAAAAGTGATGACCCGCTCACCGTGTACCCAACTCCTGATTGTCCAACTTTAGGGCTCCGTTTGTTAGGGCGTAAAACATTTTCAGTGTAAAATGATTTCCATGGAAAACAATTTACAATGGAAAACACAATTCCAAAATTAGTTTTCCGTTGTTTGGTTCGATGTAAGAAAAATGATGAAATGAAAGGAAAATGAAAGGAAAATGAAAGGGAAAGTAAGGAGGTAGTGAGAGGAGTGTACAACAAGAGATAAGGAAAATAATTTTCCCTTCATTTTGAAAGGAAAATGGTTTTCCATCATTGGGAGAGTAATTTTACCCCAAGGGAAAATGGTTTTACACTCTTTTGCCAACCAAACAATGTAAAACTGAAAATAGAGGAGAACAGTTTTCCGGGAAAACGTTTTACGCCCTACCAAACGGAGCCTAGAGTGCACCATTTTAAATTTATCACTATCCAAGTTCCACTTTACATGATTTATCATTTATTACTTGTTATGACACACAAGCAACAAAGATAATATATATCAAACATTCACAACTTTACTTTTATCTTAGGATTAAATAAGTGATCAAACAACTTACAACCCATGATGAATTCATTCTTTAATCCAATCTTTCGTATTTGTTGAACCTAGCCAACAATCAACTTACCTTTCAAAGGTATGAAAATATCAACTACCAAATAAGACCATCGGTCCCCATAGAGTAGTGAAAAAAAAAAGGGGGAACAACATGATTCAATCATGATCAACCAATAAATATATAAGTTCTCCCATGTGAATTAATAAAATAAAGTTCTCAACCAACATGCTTGCATCAACCTTCCATATAACCATGATATAAATCTCATAATTAAATCTCATACTTAACATGTTCACACACAGGCATAAAATATGCAAAATCCAACATGATAGCAATCATATATGAACTCATAAAGTTCCTATACATGATACTACATAACTTTCCTTCCTAACATCATGATACTACATCAAACAACACATAGGCATCTACGTACCTTGTGTAGACAAATTGATAGGTCACTTTAACAACTTTAGAAGTCGCGTAGAGAGAATTCTCCACGTAAAACAACCAATAAAGTTTATAATCAATACTCCAAATAAATTCCAGCAACTTTAAAATACTTTAAGCCTCCTTTATAAATATTTAAAAGTTATTGTCTCCATCATTAAAACTTTAATTACTAATACTTCCTAGCATAATACTACTATGCTAGTCATTAAAATCCATAAAACTCCATTAATAACATCCTTTTTAAAATTTCAGCAACATATAATTTATTAAAACTCCCTTCAAACGTACTTAAACTCACAAGTATAACAAGTTCATAGTTTATAACATACTATTATGATTTTCCAATCTATAACACTCTAAAAATCCATGCTTTGATAATTAAAAATCCAATTTAAACTTAATAATTAAATCTTAATTTTTATTTCTTCAATACATAAATTATATAATCATAGATTATTCATAATCAAATCATTAAATTAAAGCTTCTAAACATAATTAACACTAAAACAAATCATAAAAACATAATCTTTAAATAAAACTTGAGGAGGAAGAAAGGTAATCAAACCAACACAAAGGAAGAAGAGGACAAAGGCGAAAATTCACTGTGGTCGGCGGTGATGTAAAGTGAAGGAGGAAGATTTCTTGTTGAGGAAGAAATTATTTCTTGGAAGAGAAGAAAGGAAGCGAGAGAAAAAAAGTGAAAGAGAAAAAGAGAGAAAGGTTGCCGGTTTTGGTGAGAGGGAGGAGCGAGAAAGTTATGTGTGTGGGTAAAATTTAGGTCTAATGTATTTATATGTGTTCTTTTCTTTTGGGCTTAGAAAAAGACAATTGAGCTTTAAATAAAGTTTAATGATGAACAGGATTGATGATTGAACTGCTAATATCACTAGAATTTCTTTTCCTAATCTAATTAATACTTGGTTTCCATAAGCCCATTTAAACTCCTTTTTCAAATCCAAAAGTATTTTAAATGTTTTTCAAAGCATGCCTTAACAAAATATTTTAACTTTCTTAAATCCTTAAAATAATTCATTTGACTTTCAAATAGTCAACTTTTAAAGAAATAAATTATTTTTAAAGTAACCTATATATATATATATATATATATATATATATATATATATATATATATATATATAATCCATAAATTTTCAGGAGATTACAATTTGGGTAGGCATGGACATCATCATCAGCAAAAGAACGCGATACCGACGAGGATTTAGGAACACTGGGTGCTGGAGGGGGGAAATAGATAACAGGGGTGTGGGTTCAACCCATCTTGAAATTTTTGATTTTGCATGCTTCTACTGCTGCAATACTTGTGTCGGAGGGGTAAATAGGAAACATGGGGGGGGGGGGGGGGGAGGGGATGGGTTCTACTGTTGCTGAAATTTTTGATCTTGAGTTTAATGATAAAGGTAGGTGTAAGTAGGACTTATGGAGGAGGGTGATAAGAGGAGGAGAGCTAAATTATGGCATGGGAAGTTGGGAATGACAAAATCATAAATACAAGAGCTAAACCGCTACTGATGGTAGCGGTATTCCATGTCCAACCGCTAATAGAATAAGCAGTCCACCAAAACTACATCGTTAGTTCGATTCGCGGTTTACCTTAGGTAAACGCTAATTCAATTAGCGGTTTTGCTTAAAACTTAAAAGAAAAACAAAACCTACTTACAGTCCTATGTAGATGGTATATAAGAAATTAAATCCAACTTTGACGCACAGAGGTAATTAAAACTCCCTTTGACAATATGTAGGGAATAAATTCTACTAATATATGAGTAAACACTTCACTCTCAACTATGAATTCGTCGATATAGAGACACTAACTACCAACTTCACTAAGTACACTCTTACCTTCTACCAAATTATCATGAGTCAAATCAACGCATTTCTCCTCCAAAGGATAATTCTCAACACAAAAATCAATATTATCAAGTATAAATTGTTAGTTAGTAGATTGTTGCACAACAAGTAATTCAATAGATTTCGCCACGTGTTTGGTAATCATGAGCCAATTCATTTAAATCATCATGTTGTTTAACAATATACTTTTTCATCATGTCAAAAATTTCGTAACGCTCTGATGTTTCGAGTTGAAAATAATTGTTCACTTCAAGTTGATAACAGTGGCTATAATCAGACACATAATTAGGGTAATGAGAATATTCAAAGGAATGTACATACACAGATTTTTTGAATTTTGATAATCATACGATGCATCATAAACATAATCATTCGCATTATAATACCCAGTCTAATCATATTGTCCTTGATAACTAGAAGAAACATTTCCCTCTTAAATATAATTATTCCACTCCATGACAACACACTAAAACAGACGAGAAGAACAAAGGAAAGCTATTCACAAAATGAAACCAATATCGTCACCCCGGCGACGGAGCCAAAATTTGATAAGATGTCGTACACCTGTCAAAAGATAATTCATGTAAAACTTTTTAGCATTGCACTAGGGTAAATATGGTCGAAACCGCAGAGAGATGGTCGTTTTAATCTAGCTTCTAAAATATGGGAAAATTAAACAAGATAAGATATATTTAAATAAGATTCTAAACTAATAAATAAAGAAAATCATACTAAAAAGATCTAGGGCAATGGTTCAACATGTTTATACCAATTCAATCAATACAATATAATTCAACAATACTTGGATTGAGGGTCGAGTAATTAGAATATTTTGTTAATCCTATATGGTCGGGTCTAAACATTCTTAGATCCACATATGCTAGTACGGTTGCTCAAAACACTAGTAGAAAAAAGCCCATCCGATCCGATCAAAACTAGACTTACCGATCCGGTTTTGGTCTGAATCGGGTGGGCTCGCAACAGTTTGTAAAGATTAACTGATCTGGTCCTAAACCGGATCAATTAATCATTTACTGATTCGATTTTAAAGGAAAATCGGATCAGTTGACCCCCTCAAATTAAAGAACCAAATTTTTTATTTTTTTTGCATTTTTTCATTATTAATCAATACAAAATCAATAGTTTATATCAATACTTATTTTATTAAGCATATCATGCTTAATTGAAGCATAAACATAAATATTTAGATGCATAAAAAATATTAACTATAATGTTAACATCATAATCCTTCTTATAATAATTAATCTCTTGGATTATATGGTGATCCAATGTGTTGAAAGATCATTGGAACACAATCTGAGCGAAGTAGGGAAAGCTACTACCCACTAAAGTCATATTTCTCCTGTTGATTTCTGATAAGAGAAATTCATCATCTTTACCAAATTGAGGGACAAGATTCAAACTTTCAGCGGACGAAATGAAATAACATCATAACGTATAAAATCTGACATTCATAACCATTAAAAATAGATCATACAAATATGCATAAACTGATGACCAAATATATATGAACTGAAATGACAAAAACTTGTTTAATCTAAACGCTTTTCATATTTTAATAACTTAAATACCAAGTAAAACATAAATCTAATCCAATATCCTACTCGAAGTGGAATAATTATGTATTAAGTCCAGATTAGAACAAGCATCTTGGTTGTATTTATTTTGTAATTATGGGAAATATGGGCTACGTGACTAACAATTAACTAGGAAAGTTTGAAATTATCCTAATGACTCTACTAAAACAAGATTAGCAAGAGAAATCAGAAACCAAGTAGACTCCTAATAAGAGCATTATAGCATCGAATACACGTTAAGCTGAAGCCAATTTCATAATTCGAGTCCTAATACGTTTATGTGTTTAATTCGGATTAGATTACCTCATCATATATAAATAGGCAAACCCCACTAATAGTTTTTCACTTTTCTCCATCCTAAGTCCTAACCAAATCATATTATTCAGTAACCGTCGTAAATCCTACCAAAGTTTTCACGTACGAACTCGAAGCATGAAGATGAATACCCAAACAGCTTCCGTGGAACCAAACGAGCCAATCCTGTGCGCCAATGGATGCGACTTCTTTGGAACAGCAGCGACGATGAATCTATGCTCAAAGTGTTACAAAGACCACGTCGTGAACGTGAAGGAGGAGGCAGAATTAGCATCATCATATGAATCTGATTCTGACATAGATAAGTTGGAGGAGGAGGTGAGCTTAATGTCATTAGAAGGGAGAGAAAAACAGATATACTTCCTCCGTTCCATAATAAGTGAATTACTTCTGTCTTCTATGTGAAAGCTTTTCTAGAGAAGTGTTTCACTTATTATGGAACGCGGAAAGTATATTATGGACTATATTGAGGCTGAAAAGAAGGAGAGTGCAATACCCAAGTGTTGTTCTGTAGGAAGAAGCTTGGATTGGTGTCATTTAGCTGTAAATGTGGGAGAAATTTCTGTAAGTATCATAGGTACCCTGAACATCATCTGTGCAACTATAATTATAAGGTTCTTGGAAGACTTGCAATTGCTAAGAATAACCCTCGTGTTGTACCTGAGAAGTTGCACAAGATCTGATGCTTTTGTTTTTGAGACTCAAAATTTACAGATTTTTTCTTTTTTTGTGTAATTTTTAGTTTATTTTTATTTTTTAAAAAAAGATGTGATTTTTCTTTGAGTTCTTTTGTTATTATCTATGGAAATTAGTAATATCAATTCATGCTTCCTACGTATCAATGGCTAAAGAGTAATTTTTATTATAAATATCTGTTTAATATTAATATTTTTAATTATACATTGATAAAAATCACACAAAGTTATTCAAAAAATATCTACTTCGTATTGAGATTAACTAATTAATAATATTGTACGTACGTAATAACATTCTTTATATATTACCAAAAAGAAAATCGGTGTGTCTTATAAAGTGCAGATATGTACTTAGCTCTATATATATACACCAAGCTAAGCTTGGCCTAATGAATAATGATTATGATAGTGCCTTCCAACCTTTGAGGTTGGGGTTCGATTTCCACTAGGAACACTTTTAGGGTAGGATTTCCCTTACCCTCCCCCGTACTCTTAGAGTGTCTAGCCCGCTAATCGGGTTGGGTTGAACTGTGAGATTCTGATCCTATAGGACAATGTATTTTACCAATCCAAAAAAAACTTAACTCTACATATACCTTGATATATGTACCATATAGGGTGCATAGAGTTTACGTTATGCTGGAGTTGTTCATGATCTGCTTATAGTTCCTTGTTTTTTTTTTTCTTTGTTTTTCTTGGTTTTTTTTTGATAAGATATGTTTCTTTTCTTTTTGTGTATATTTCGGGGCTTTCGATAAGAAAGTTGCTTCGTGTGTCAAAATTCATAAATGGGCTACTGTGTAGAAGTTGAGTTGAACACTCCTCAGGAGTGCTCCCGATATATTAGTCACGCCTCTGCAATACCAATTCTGTGTTTTCCTACTATGTTTTGTGTCACAGTTGCATTTCTATTATACTGATCATGCTATCAATTTGGAGCGAAGACATGGCTATATATGGAGTATAATGCTTACTTTGGATTGGTGACATTATTGGACTACATTTTCTGGGATAATAACTTATTGTGTTGCATACTTGCATGTGAATATATGGTTACCAAGGCCTACTACCGTTGTTGTATGTAACTACTAAGATAGAAAACAAAGTATATTACCTCTTTGTAATGCCCCGACCTCTAAACATCTTTATTAGCTAAATTAATCTTGATTATTAGCAGCGGGAGACCTAGCCTTTGGTCGGTGCATTACTGTCGTCAGGGCCGTTTTGAAAATTTTGGGGCCCCGGTTCTAATATGAAAATTGGGCCCCTAAATTTATAAATAATAATGATAGAAGGTTAGAGTTCTAAAAATGAAAAGTTGAAAATCTAAAGATAAATCATTGACAAATTTATTAAGGGTAGGAAACAAGGATGATTTCTTCAAATATGAAGTAAAATTTTCAAAATAATATATTTGGTGGCCTTTATAATTTTGGGGGTCCTGTGCTGTTGGGCTCATTGCACACCCTCATCTACCCCTCTGACTGTCGTACTTTCCATTAGGAAAATACAAGGCAACATACTTAAATAAACTTATAATAACGTGAAAACTTAAACGTACTAGATTATATCAAAGTAAAACAATGTTAGTGTTAATTAAACTAACTAACTACTTAAATTACAAAAGCTATAGACGTTTGAGTTATTTTTAATAACATTTCCTCACTGCTAAGCCATTGGTCATCCCCATCGGTACCTAAAACAGAAAAACAAAACATTATAAGTCGAGGCTCAGTAACATACTACTCTATCAACGTAAATTATTCATTTCAACTCATTTTATTTGAAAACAGGGAGAAGAGAATATCGCAAACATTATTTCATAAAAATATAACTTGATAATAGAAATCCAACCATTATGAGATATTATCCTTTATAATCTTACATCATTCTTAGGCTATGTTTAGTTCACCTGAACTTATCTGATCTGAACTTTTTTTTTTTATCTGATCTATAAGATTTTATCTTTTATAAAATATATTATTACTATTATATTATTACTTTATAATTCATTATTATGCAATACATTATAGTGAAAGTATTGTGTCAGACCGTCTGACCCAATATGTTTCGTCGGACGAAGCTGCGAGAATGGTGTCGCTGCTCCTTCTTCATCTTCTTCCTCCGCCGCCGCCGCTGGACAGCACTTGAAAACATTCTAGAGGTAAAAACGATGGCTTTCAAGCAAAAAGAGTAATGAACACTGAGTATAACTACCTTTGAGAGGCCATGGAGATGTTGTCAACAAGGGAGAAGAAAACCTTAGCATTAGAAAGAGATCGAGCCATTGAATGTATATAGTTTTGTTATATTTTTTTTATTGATCTAACAAAGAAGAAAGAAATCAGCTAAGAGGAATGAAGAAGAAGGAGAAAGTGAGAGGAAAGCAGAGGTTAGTGTTTATTTTTTTTTAATATTAGTTAGTTGTTAAATGAAAGAATAATAAAACTAAGAATCCAAGTTACTTTCATTTAGAGGTAATTTACTTTTATTTGGAGGTAACTTACTTTCATTTAGAGGTAAGTTACTTTCATTTAGAGGTAAGTTACTTTCATTTAGACCTAACTTACTTTCATTTAGACCTAAGTTACTTTCATTTAGACCTAAGTTACTTTCATTTACACCTAAGTTACTTTCATTTAGACTAACTGAAAAAAATGAAGACTAACTGAAAAAAAATTAGGACTAACTGAAAAAAAATGAAGACTAACCGAAAAAAAATTAAGAATAACTGAAAAAAATTTGAAGACTACCTGAAAAAAACTGAAGACTAACTGAAAAAAAATTGAAACCAACTGAAAAAAAAAAGAAGACTACTTGAAAAAAAATGAAGACTACCTGAAAAAAAAATAAAGACTACCTGAAAAAAAAATAAAGACCAACTGAAACCTAAGTGCGTCTAACTGAAGCACAAGTGCTTCTAACTGAAGTGGTCCGACGAGAATAGTGTGTCGGACTCG
Organism: Beta vulgaris subsp. vulgaris; assembly: GCF_026745355.1. Classification (NCBI taxonomy): domain Eukaryota; kingdom Viridiplantae; phylum Streptophyta; class Magnoliopsida; order Caryophyllales; family Amaranthaceae; genus Beta; species Beta vulgaris. The sequence goes on from NC_079208.1 coordinate 7,933,200, forward strand.
TCCGACACAATACGAACTCTACATTATAATATCTTATTTATAGTATTACTATTATTATTATTTTATTTCTATCACAACTTTTACACAACTTTTATTAACGGTTATTTCATGAGGTACCCCTGAGTACTTAAAAAATTCACACGGTACCCACAAAACTTTTGAAATTCACATGGTACCCCTCAGTTTACCAAAAATGCACCAGATGCCCTTAATGACTAACGGACGTTAACACCATTAGTCATTAAGGGCTAATATGCCACGCTGCAACTTCCTATTGGCTCCCTAAAAGATTATTTAGTTAATTAAAAAAAAAACTAATTAATTAATAAAAAACTTTTTTAAAAAAAACCAAACCCAGCCACCACTGCCCCCACCCCCGCCACCCTTTCGCCGGCAGTACCCCCACCCCCGCAACCCCCCTACGCCAGCGACCTTCCCCGCCCCCACCCCTTCCCCGGCAGCCCTCCTCTTCCCTGCCCCCACCCCTTCCCGGCAGCCCTCCTCTTCCCTCGAGACCACCTTCACCCCTCGAAACCCCCCTCCTAACCCCTTGAAACACCCCCTTTGCACCCCAGCCGGCGCCAAAACTCCCTCCACGGCGCCGGCGAAGTTTCGTCTCCCTGCCATCCCCACCCTCTTTCCCCCCTTAAACAACCACCTACAAACCTTAAAACCCCCAAATCGAAACCCTACTTTTTGATTTGGGGGTTTTCGATTTGGGGGTTTTATGTGGTGTTTTAAGGAGTGAAATGGGTTGAGGATGGTCGAGAAATGTTCGCCGGCACCGGAGATGTGTTTTAAGCGCCGACCGTGGGGTGGAGGGAGGTTTTTCGAGGAGGTGGGTTGGGGTTTTGGCATCAGGATGGTGGTTATGCGGGGAGGGGAAGGCTACCGGCGAGGGTATGACACCAACGGTCCTCCTCGCCGGCGCAGGAGGGTGACGGAGGCGGTAAAGGCGGTGGGATTACCGCCGGCAGGTGGTGGCAAGGTGGTGGCAAGGTGGTGGCAGTGGTGGGCTGGTGGCTAGGGGTTGAGATTTTTTTTAAAATTTTTAATTTTTTTAAAGTTTTTTTATTAATTTTGTTTAATTATTAACAAAATATTTTTTAGAGAGCCAATACGAAGTTGTCACGTGGCTTAATGACTAACGAAACTTAATGCCGTTAGTCATTAAGGGCATCTGGTGCATTTTTAGTAAAGTCAAGGGTACCTGGTGAATTTAAAAAAAAAAATGGGTACCACGTGAATTTTCAAAGAACTCAGGGGTACCTCATGAAATAACCGTTTTATTAATAATAATCATTATTATTATCATTATTATAATAACAACAATAGTTCTTAGTATCATAATAATAATAATAATTACTAAAAATAACTATATAACCCGAGCTATTAATTTATAAGAGCACTTATAAAATGTTTCACACTTTCCCTTTAAATAAAAAATGTTTCACACTTGAGAAGTCGACAGACTCAACTCTTTTTTTTCATATGAAATAAAATAAGATATACAACCAACTATGACTTGTGCAAGAAAGAAATGGGTAGCGTGCAACTTCAAATAGCTAGAAAGATTTGAAATCGGTAGGAAGAGGTATACCGGATCTAAATTTGTAATTTGTATCTCGCACTTAGCTTATTTTGAAATGTAATCCGAACTTAGTAGTTTCGTTGTCATGAATTTGAGCTATCATATTTTACATATTTCTTATTTTTGCGCCAATCTTATGTTCTTAACACGTGGCTTTTAATTTTCTATTATTTTAAAATAACTTAAAATAATGATAACAATGACATTTAAAATGATAACAACAAGATTAATAATAATTACCAATATTAATAATTAATAAGTACAACAGCAACAATAATAATCCTTTTGAACAAATGTAATAGTAAATAATAGTATTAATAGTAATAATGAGTTTAACTTTTTTTTTTATCTGATCTGATTAAATCTAAAATAAGCAAAAACAAGGTGAACTGAACATAGCCTTACTGGTAACTTGGCAAGTACAACATTATACCATTATCATAATCATTAAACTGAAAGGCGGCCACAACAATGTTGACACTTGCGGCGCCCATAACATTAATCCAAAAGGCGGCCACAACAAAATTGTTACTTCCCGAAGATTTACATAACCTTAATCGTCAGCGGAAACATAACTTAATCCCGTGTGTTATGGCCCACAAATAAAATAATAGCCTAAAATTGAATATTCACTATACAATTATTCGTCGTAAAATAATACTTGTTTATCCATCATACAAAATATCCTAAAACCTCGGTCATAGAACTATACATAATCTCCATAACGCAGTATAATAGTGATCCACGACCGTTCTTCCATACTTAAAACATAAAACAAAACGTCATGAGCCGAAGCTTAGCAACATACAACAATAACATCGTAAAAGCATTTCAATTCATTTTGTTAGCAGACAGGGAGGAGAGAAACAGTAAAACCATTTCGTAAACATAAGCATTAAATTATAATCATAAAACATTGTCATCATTCGTTATCTTCATCATCATCATATATCTTTTACTTTGGTAACTTGGCTGGTACAACAGAAGGGACGTCTCCCCACAACATACAGAAAGGCGGCCACAACATAGGTGACACATTCGGTGCCCATATCGTTGACATCCATAAGGGCGGTCACAACATAGGTGATACGTGCGGTGCCCACGGAAAGGCGATCACAACAAAGGTGACACTTTCGGTGCCCAATCATTAACTAGAAGGGCGGCCACAACAAAGGTCACTTGCGGTACCCACTGGATAGTGCCAAGAACCTTCTTTCACTTGAACTTTATCATGTTTCGTTTCTTTTAATATTACATAATCATAACGTAATCATCACCATATTTTCATAACATCAAAGTCGTCATACTTCATAAAACATCAAATCATTTAATAAACATTATTTAGATAGGAAACATTTCATATCCCGCACACCTTAAAAACATCGCATAAACATTTCATAAAAACATCGTATGAAACATAGTTGGAAAGGGAGTGTAGGTGCTAGCAATAGACGTTACCTGAATTCCTGCTTACCAATCTTGATAGCCGGGGGAGGCTTGTAATATCCTTCTATCTTCTTTAATCTAATCAAGAATAGTTTTATTAATGAATGTTTCGTTATTTAGCTTTTAAGCCTAAATATTAGCTAGTGCGTATTAACATCACAACGTTCCTTATAACGTCGTAAAGGTCTCATTAAAGATCATTATTTCTTATTCGTTAATAACTTCTTGAAGTGACTCTTTAATCAACTAAATAGGTGTATAACTCCTTTAGTTATATTTTTTTAGAATTATAGAAACATTATTAAAGTTATATTATTACATATTATACTACCATTCGAAAGTATATTATTGTATGAGTTCATAGTTAATCATCAATTAATCGTCTATTATTAAACTAATTAAGTTTAAAGCTATAATAGAACCATTAACATTATTTTAATATTAATTAATCACTTAAAACTAATAGGTCGAGCTATATTGTTATTATATGTGAACTTAAGGATAACTTAAACTCATATTATAAATTAGAAGCTTATTGAATTAGTTTTTAAACAACTCAACTAGTTTAGAAATCATGAAATATAGTCCGTTAATAGTTTTTAGAAATTAAGTTAAGTGGTCTAATTTAACTAACTAAATCAGTCTATAAATATAAACATAACAAGTCCAAACATCTTTTATCCCAATCATAATAAAATTCAGGTTATAAACACTTGAGTTTAGTCCAAAGGTATTCTCCTAGGTCCAAACTAAAATAACTAACAAAAGAATTTAAACGTGGGCTTGGATTTATTAAACTTAAGAAAATCAGAATTTTAAGAGGGAAGGGGTCATTACCTCTACTACTAGGAGCAGGGACGATGAAGGGAGGGGGACTTACGGCTCCGGTAGACGGCAGCGAAGAGCAGCGGTGACGGCGAGAACAACGGCGGCGCGACGGAGGTCGTTGGTGGTGTGGCGCGGGTCGTAGGTGGTGTGGTACAACAACGCGCGACGAAGAGGAGAGGAGCGAGACAGAGGAGTGCGAGGAAGAGAGAGAGAACACGAGGTGCAGGCTGGCGGATCTCCAGCGAGTCGTGCAGGCTGGCGGATCTCCAGCGAGTCATACAGGTGGCCGGAGAGTGACGACCGAGGATTGGGCGAGGGCGCGCGACTGCGCGAACCGGTAGTGGTGATGGTGGAAGGTCCGAAATAGAGGAGAGATAGAGAAAATTGGGGTTTTCTTTTTAGGTTTCTTTGGTCACATTTTCCGGCGAAGTTTTAACTGAAATTGTGATGTTTGAAAGGTGGTTCGTAGGTGGTGGTGAAGTAAGAGGTGAGGGGATGAAGTTTGTTGAATTGTTGTGTTCTTGGTGATGGATTTCATGGATATTTATAGTGAAATTAAGAACACAAAATCAGTGGTTGGGAGGAAGGAAATTGAAGTAACTATTCTGAATTTTTGATTTGAAGAAGCTAAGAAGATGGATTGGTGACAGGTTTTTGGCAGAGGAAAAGCAAGGAGTGTGGTGGCATGCTTGCCAAGTGGCCATGGAGGAGTAAAGAAGGAGGCAAAGTTATGAAGTGTTGACCATGAAAGCTTTTCTCTTTTGTAATCTAAAAAAATCAGAAAATTTGCTCTACTCTACACCAATCTTCACGTGGCTTTGTAGAACTTTAATTTAGTGAAAAATTGGAAATTTTTGTGCCTTAGTAAATTAACAACATAAACTAACCTTCTTGTTTAACTCATGAAATCATAAAATATAAATTATCATGACATAGATACTAACATTTTTAAGTTGGCAAACTTTATGTTGAAATTCTATAGTCGTTTTATTATACGTTGCTTAATTAGTGAAACAATAAAATAAAATATAATTTAACTACTCATTAAAATTAATTATTTACTTAAATACGTTTAAGTTTTTAGGATATTACAAAAGGTGACACTTGCGGTGTCCAGAACATATACATATAAAAAAAATAAAGAAAAAAGGGAAAATATCATTAGATCTTGAAACCAATATAAACAACTCGCCGGTGGTGGAGACGAACGGAATGCAAACGAGCCACCACGTTGATGCGAACGATCGGTAGAGAGACCACGTTGATGGAGATGAACAGACCACGTACAGAGACCACGTTCGAACGCCGGAGATGAATGATGGAGAGATGCGAACGAATGCGAACAACGTTGATGAAGAGATGCGACCGACCTTACACGCTGCTTCGGAGAAATCGTAAGTTCGTCAGTCATAAGACCGACCTTCCTCGCTACGAAGACATATTCGCGGCTGAAATTCGAGGCGACGCATGATCTGACAGACAACAATGATGGGAAGTAGGATGAGAATAGAAAAATTGCGGTGGTTTGGTTTTAGGGTTTAGGTCGATGAGGAGGAGATGAGAGAGAGTGAGGAGAACGTAATATTTGTTTTTACTGATGAGGAGGAAATGAGAGGGAGAGAGAGGGTTTAAAAAACGACTAGGAGTTATTACAAGGAAGAAGGAATAAAACCCTAATTGGGCCGTAGATTTTATTTTAAAACATCCTATTGCTGCGGTTTTTTGTAGAAACCGCAGCAATAGGTTCAAATATTAATAAAAAAAATTAATATTTTAATATATTGTTGCGGTTCTGACTGAAAACCACAGCAATACAGTTGGTTAGAAAGTCAACTTAAGTTTGAAAATTTTCACGTTGACATCTATTGATGCGGTTTCTAGCCGAAACCGCGGCAATATGTCTATTTTATATTTTCCTTTTCTTTTTACGTAATATATTGTTGCGTATGGGTAAAATCGCAGCAATACTACCACAACAATAAGCAATTATTCCACTAGTGTAAATTAGTGGAAGACCTTTATTCTTATCCATATTGGTGATTGTGTGAATGTGAATGATTGGAAAGAACCCCTTGGTCTATATTTTGTGAAAAGGAATAGGGCACCATCGAAGCTTGCAGCTCCGAGAGTGTCTAAATTGTCTCTGTCCCTGACAGCCAAGCAAAAGAAGAAGAATAGTTTACCTATTTTCTTGATTGAGATTTCATCATTGGTAATCCATTTGAGGTAGATCCAATCTTGTATGTCTATTTCCTTGAAGTCTCGAACATCCTTTGCCTTGCCCACTATTGCATTTAGGAGTAGACTGTCTTCAGGTAGGATGTCTCCTTCCAGTGGCCTGATTATATGTCCCATTCTTCTCATTGTCATTGTCGTTTGTTAGATTAATGGTAGGTGAAGAAGGATTTATTTGGTTTAGATTTTTTGGGTTCTTGAAATGGTAGTGCTTGGTGATTATGCTAGAGGGGTGTAGTGTTTTCTTATAATTAAGTTGCACTTTCTCAGTTTTAAGTGAGAGAAGCTCTCTGCTAGTGAGAGAAGTATAAAGAGAAAAGTAACTATGTATGTGCTCTTACTATATGCTTTTTTAAGATTTTGTATGAAGGATATTGACAAGAAAATAATTACGATTCAAAATCAACATGTTCTTTTAATTCAGTATATCCAAAAACAACATAACTCAATATGACAAAAACATGATAGCAAGAATATAATTCAATTCTTTCTAAGATTAGGTTCTTTTTAAAAAAAAAAAAAAAAACAAAGTATGTTCCTTTATAATATGCTCTTTTCATATTACCTACTAGTCTTACATGCACGCAATGCGTGCGATAATGTGTGATAACAAATGAAGTAAAAATAAAATTAATTGGGTAAAAAACTGTTTTTATATTTTTCTTTCTCAAAAAACTAATGTTCAATTTAAATATCTTACTTCCCCCCTTTTCCATTCAAATGAAACAGTTAGTTATCTTCTTTTCTTCTTCTTTTATTCCTTTTTTTTATTATTTTTTGGTGTCCCCCATGTGTTGCCTTATATAATAGAGATGTTCAAAACGAATGAAGATTAACATGTTCTTTGAGAACTCTGAGTTTTTTGCCTTAAAAAAGGTTGCTAATATATGTTTGCGGTTTTTCACCAAGTACCTCGAGTTTTCAGTTTATTCAACAGGTACCATCGCACTTTTCAAAATACACCTCAATTTTTAGTATTACATCAACATACCCTTAATGACTAACGATGGTTAACTTCGTTAATCTTAACTCTAATTAACCTAACTAAACTAACCCTAACCCACCACCATCCAACCCCACCACCTCCCCTTACCCCTGCAGCCCCCCACAATCGACGGGGATGGGGGAGGGGGCTGTTGTGGAACTATGGGGGTGCAAGGAGGGGCTGTGGGGAAGGGATGGGATGGGGTGGAGGCTACGAGAATGGGGTGGTGTGCTGGGGGTGGAGCAAGGGGGCGGTGGGCGTAGGGTGGTCGTGGGTTAGGATTAGTGTTAGAAGTTAGGATTAGGAGTTAGGGTTATGGTTTAGAATTTAGTTAGATTAATTAGGTTTTAATTTCGGTTAATACTAACGGAGTTAACCACCGTTAGTCATTAAGGGCATGTTAATGTATTACCAAGAAACTGAGGAGTACTTGGTATATTTTGAAAAGTACGATGGTACCTGATGAATAAATCGAAAATTCAAGGTTACTTGGTGAAAAAACCAATATGTTTATCATCTTTTGAATAAAAAAATATGATGTTCTCAAGTAAACAACTGATGAGCATTATGCACCGTAAACCGTACTGCATAAACCAAGCCTTATAGGCAGGGCCATCAAAATCAAGCTTTGATAGACCAAGTGAATATGAAGTTAGAGATGCAGCGCCGGTTCAAAACTTTCTTTTTTTTTTGTCTCAAGACTTGGTCTACTACGCCGCAGCGTCAAATCAAGGCAACCAATTCAATCGTTAGCAATGTGTTTTGGACTTTTGGTGTAACTTCCAAATATGACATGACTTAGATTGATCAAAGTAACAAATCCAAATTTGCGGCAGTAAACTACAAAAGGGTGAAATGAATTAACATGAATACATGATGCTAAGAGAAAAAAATACTGCGTGCGACAACAATAAAAAAAAATAACCAAGTCAATGCAAGACAAGACGTCAGCCGAACCTTCACATTCCCAATCTAATTTTCCGACCACGAGTATTCGAGAACTTATAAATACATTGCACTTTCTGCATCACATGTGTGACAAATAATGCATTTGAGAAAAGTTGGAGAGTTATCAAACGTAGCAACGTCAAAATCACCGAAATCTGTTGAAACTAATCTAGACCTTGAAGAAGTCAGCACTCAGCAGTTGTTTGTCGATGACCATTGGGCCAATCATGACTAAATACAGAATGATTGTGATCTATGTTACTCGTACTCGGGTATTTGTTCGACGAAGCTAGTTTGCAATAAAATTCCATGATTTTGGCCCAACATAAAAAGTCTAAGTCCTCAAATATCTAGCACGATACTAGAGGTGGAATGATGAGATTGATCAAGTACTTGAGTAACATAGTCCATAATTAGATAGAATTTCATCCTTAAATCAGCAAATTCCTGTAAGACTTACAAGCAATTATCTCCATGCGATATATCAATAATTTTTTGAGTTCCAATAATATAAGTGGTCATTTGGTTGTAATTAAGAATACAACTTTCTAGGAAGTTTCCCTGCCAAAGGAAGTTTAAGTTTATGAAGAGTACGAACAAGTTGTTTTGTAGAGTATGGGAAGTAGAATTCTCATGGGAATTTCCATGGACATGAAGGGCTAGGTAAGTAATTTTTCTATTTTGTGAGAAGCAGAAATTCTCATGAAGTCACTTCCAATGTTTACATCAATCCAGCAACTCAACTATTTTAGTTTCTACTTCCATGAATTTTCACTTTCTAGTTTTTTCACACACTAAAAACTTCAACCATCATTTGTAAAGGGAGGATTGAATCTCCACAGCACCAGTCTTTATTTATTTTGTCAGAAACCTGTGCATTAAAAAGTGAAGCACAGACTGTAATAAATTGGCCGGCAACACATTTTGACATCAAATCAAACTGTAATTAGAAACATGAAATTGGAACTGTGATGTGTCACATTAAAATAGAGCTAACTACCATTAAATTACCTCAATAGTACCACTCATATCTGATTAGGTTAAAAGGACTGCATGTAACTGCATGATATAGTACAGAAATTAGGCAGACTATCATCCGTTTCCTAGTTTACTCTTCGGTTGGGAGGTCGAGAGAAGGATGGAATGTCGGGAAAGGAAAACATTTTCGTAATCTCTCTCGCGTAGGGAAAGAAGGAAAATATTACCTCACATACCTTACACACACCCATATAACCTGCCATCCGCAAACACAGCAAGAAAAAAAGATGTTTTAATGCAGTAGCTTACAGCCCATTAGTTTACATAATGGTTATGGTTTCTTCCTAGACTCCACCCTCGAAATCGATGCATAGACTTGATCTACTGATGATAGGAAATTTTAAATTTTTGACAAAGTCACCACTTAATACTCCACAATTAACCAAATCATTTTTAAAGTCAGCCTATTATAAGATGTGTCACTTAAGAACTGCACATGAATGAGTCAAAGTCAAGCTAACCATGTAAGACCTGGCCATCCAGGCACTGGATACAACTATACAATTCATATCTGAATGAATTAACAATCCAACTAATCCAAACACAACTCTCCTAGCAATGGGTTCAAACTCTAACCAGCTTCACTTTATCCTTATCCCTCTATTAGCACAAGGTCATATGATCCCTATGATAGACATAGCATCACTCCTAGCAGAGCAGGGTGTGATGGTAAGTCTGGTTACCACCCCTCTCAATGCCTCTAGAAATGCCGCAAGTATCCAACGAGCAGCAGAATCTGGCTTGCAAATTAGGATTCTGCAAATCCCTTTTGTATGCCAGAAAGTTGGGCTTCCTGAAGGTTGTGAAAATCTCGACATGATTCCTTCACGTGACCTGATCAAGAACTTCTACAAAGCAATGGATGAAATGCAAGAGCCATTGGAAGAAAATCTACAACAGTTAAAGCCCCCAGCAAGTTGCATAATTTCTGATAAATGCCTCTCCTGGACATCAAAAACAGCTGAAAAATTCAAAATCCCAAGGATTGTTTTTCATGGCATGAGCTGCTTCTCACTCTTAGCCTCACACAACATAAAACTCCATAACACTCACCTATCAGTTTCTTCCTCTTCACAACCTTTTTTAGTGCCTGGCATGCCCTACAGAATTCAGATTACAAAAGCACAGCTACCAGGATCATTCATAGCTTTCCCAGAGTTGGAAGATATTAGGGACCAGATGCGAGAGGCTGAATCAAGAGCATTTGGGGTCATAGTTAACAGCTTCAGTGATTTGGAGCATCAATGCATTGAAAATTACCAGAAAGTAATCAATAAGAGGGTGTGGTGTATTGGACCTGTTTCTCTATGCAACAAGAAAACTGAAGATAAGTTCGCAAGAGGCAACAAAGCCTCAATCAGTGACAGTGAAATCTTAGAGTGGATGAACAGCGTAAAACCAAGATCTGTTATTTATGTGTGCCTGGGTAGCCAGTGCCGCTTAGTTCCATCACAGTTGATAGAACTTGGCTTAGGCCTGGAAGCTTCTAATTATCCTTTCATTTGGGCTGTAAAAACAGGAGAGAAGTGGACAGAGCTTGAGAACTGGCTCGCACAAAGCAAATTTGAAGACAGGGTCAAAGGAAGGGGACTTCTTATCAAAGGTTGGGCTCCACAAGTGCTTATATTATCCCACCCATCAGTAAGAGGATTCTTGACGCATTGTGGATGGAATTCAACAATAGAAGGCATTTGTAGTGGAATACCGATGATAACGTGGCCTCAGTTTGCAGAGCAATTTCTCAATGAGAAGCTAACGGTAGAAATTCTAAAAATTGGTGTCCGTGTAGGAGTTGATAGCCCCGTTAGATTTGGAGATGAAGAGAAGGCTGGGGTTTTAGTGAATAGACATGAAATTTCACGTGCAATTAGCATCTTGATGGACAGGGGAGAGGACGGAGAAAAGAGAAGAGCGAGAGCAAAACAGCTTGCAGAAATGGCAAGGCAGGCTGTCACAGAAGGAGGGTCCTCTAAAACTGATCTCTCTCTTTTGATACACGAAATTAGGAAGCAGTCAATTTTATCTATAGTTTAAGGTATAAAGCTGTTGTGTAATTTCCATATTTTACAAATTCTGTAACCCTTTCACTCAAGTATTTCCCAGTTGCTTATAGAGTTGTGATTTGTTAATACTACAGAACAATCTGAACAAAAATTTCAAGGAACTTGGAGTTCCTAACAGCTATAACTCGTAAATACCTAAAATACACCTAAAATCTTTTACACTCTTCCCAAAAAACCTCGCTATTTTCCCCATGGTTCCCCAAAACTCCCATGTTATATAAGTATAACAGTTACGAATTGGGAAGAGCTCCAACAATTTCTTCACCAGGCATAAAACGAACAAAAATAGAAATGACGTTGGAGTATTCTCATCTACATTGATTTCATGAATATGCAGATATCCAGCATATAAAAGACAAACAGATGCCCCACCCATGCATCTTTTGATTCTTCTAATAATTAGAAGGGGGTGTAGACAACCTATGAAAGTAAAAGCAAAGTTTCTGTAATCCTTGCTACATTTGATGATATGTGGTAAAAAGCTTCAGGAACTAATTGCTATTTACAGATAAGTTCCAGGAACCCAGTAAGGCATTGGTGTCTAATGTGTGTGTTTTTCGTTAAGCTAGCAAAGACAAGCTGTTACTTGATCTTGCATCCTAAGATGGCTTCTTTCCTATTGAACAAGTTTTCCAGGTACAGGTGCATTTGGCATGTAATCAACCATTTTGGAGGAGTTGTGAACTTCAATTTGTCATCGTCAGAATCAGGAGGATAGGATGCTCTGGCAATCTCACTTGCTGTAGATAATTCGATATGAGAAGAATGATAAATTGTTTCAAGATCGGGGTCTCTAGGCATTTCTCTGTGGGAAAGGGTAGTGTGTATTAATTGTCCACTCAAACACATGCTCAAGCGGCTGTCTCCGAAATTCCGTTATCACAGAGATTTGAGTGCACTAGTTCTCCCGTATTGCAGTACGATCTATTTGATCAGTTCAAAATTTCCTTACCTGAAATATATTAACACATACGCTAACACACTAACACCTAAAATGGTAAAAAAGCTGAGGCTGCAGGAACGACTAGCTCTGAGGTTATAGCATTGAAGTTATAAAAATTCGAACATAGAAGGAACATAACAGCTACCCAAAGCACTGGAGGAGAGAGCTTTAACGTTTTTTCCCTCTAAGATAACCAGCTTTTGGTATTCATTGTACAAGGTAAAGAAGCAAGAACGCAAATGCACAAAATTCAGTGCACAAGTTAAGACTAACAAGTTGGACTATTGGAGTACTCCAGTAGCTTTATCGATAAGCAAGCTGAAAGAACAACTTCACAGAACGCATTTCAACATATTGGGTGGTGTAAAACCAAATAAAATCTTTTATCTTTTGATATAGAGAAATTTCATCAATGAGAAATTACAAAGCGAGCACCAAGACTCCTCTACAAACTCTTGGCTAAGTTATGTGCGCCAACCACATAATAAACATTCCATCACTATCTAGGGAAGGTCCCCACAAAGTAACACCAGATAGAAACACGGTAAACAACGCTTTTCAGCTACCCCAAAAAAAAATCATAAAAAGATGTACAAATGCAAGGCTGAAAACGAGTGCCACTCACGCTGTATATTCTGATCCAATGATGTCCAAGGAAGGCTCTCAAATAAATAAGACTAAAGAAAAGCAAAAAAAAACAACTTTTTCCCTCTAACCAAACAAAAATAACAACACCTTGGAATACTATGTTGTGAAGATAGACCGATCTAAAAGTGGCACTACCCAAAGATCTGTTTTAAGATCATTAACTTCTCAATCCATACGTGTCATGGCATGCCAGTGATGTCTTACTATCGTATGCTGCAATTTAATTTCATTTAACTAAATAATAAGCATAGAAAATGCAATCAAATGCCAATGTAACTTATCCTGGGTACAGATTCTTAAGCTTGAACTCGACATAAACCGATGTCAAGCCACATATTGAGACATATACCTCGCCTAGAACTCGAGCGTGTTGGACCCTTGTGTCAGACTGATTTTGATCACATCTGCAATGTCGGAAATGAACCTTTGGACTTAAACTCCATGTTTTGCAATTTTGAGAACATAGTGGATCAATGGTACAACCAAAAGAAACGAAGTGACAACCTCTTTTGTTACAGCACCACTATCAAGTTGCGGATCACCTAATTTAAAATTACATAAATATATATTTAGGCATTTGTCTTTAAACATATTGTCTAATCTATTAGTAATCACTTCTCAAAACCATCTAAAGTAGAAACCTCAGCCACTAACGAAGCTGTAAAACCAAGAGTGCATACTGCATTGCACTTCCATAGAATTTTCACTACAAACTTTTTCTTCAGAAATCAGGTATCGATTCACTGAACCCTAAATATGGAAAGCAACCAACTAATTAACGTATCGTCTAACATATGGAGCTAAGCTTCAGATGATGTCTTCAAAGCTCATAACAGGATCAACAGATTGGGGAAATAAAATATAACTCCTAAAGGCATGCTTAGATTGGAGGGTAACGTAAACACAAGAAAAAATTAAGAAAATTAAAGTGGACAGAGGTGGTGGACTGGTGGTAGATGTGATGAGGTATTGATCCTATGAAAAAGTGTGAATTTTTATTCTCATTTTGAGGGTAATAGCTACTCATTCACCCACCCCCTAGAGTAATGCATTACCCCCAAAAATGAGGGTAATCTTTTTCCTTCTATATCTCCCTCCTTGCATTATGTATATCATCCCTTACAATACCACCCAAACTCGTCTTCCTTTGTCTCCATTATCCACCTTATTAATGCGTTATAGCCAATCCAAGCATACCCTAAAAGTTTAAAACTATTTATCGAACGATGATAATTAACTATAGGTGATTCACAAGATAAGCCAATCTCAGGAGTGTCACAAGATTTTCCTGACTTTAAGGGGGAACTTTTAAAATTTCATTGACTAGTAAAGAGGATCTTTTGGGCAATTTGGGACCGAGTTGACGGATTTCATGCATCTAGGATATGCAATACTACTTCCTCTGTCTACTACAAATAAGCATAAGTTTCTGCTAGAATGCAAAACCCACTGATTTCAAATCTGAAAAAGAAATATCATTTAAAATTACAACCAACTCAAAGATTTAATCAAGATTCAAGCATATTGCAAGTATTAATCAGTCAATTTTTGCATAAAACAACTAACTGGGCTTCAATCTTTCAAGAATATGAAATTGCATCAAATTAGGAGCTAATGCACAGTATAAAATACGGGAAATCAACATTAAGTTAGGGTTTCAGGAATCGCAAACAACGCAAATTGATAAACGTTTTTAGTAATATAAATTGATGATGAAAAACTAATAATTAATGATGTAAATTAGAAATTTAAATTAAGGTTTTGTTAATTCTTAGTTCTTACCTTTAGGTTGAGAATGCCGGAAGCGAAAACATCATTTGTGCAACGAGAACAACTTGCTTCTGAAAACAGAAGGGTGATTATCGCAAATTGGAAGGTGCACAAGTGCACAACTGCACACGGTTGCACCTTCAATTAGGTGCGCACGGTATAAAAACTGTATCGTTTTGTTATGTTTTGAAGAACCAGTTCAATTTATCTTCGGGAAATTCAATCTAGTACCATCTTAGGGTTCGTTTCATTAAAGTTGGAAAGTACTTATCCGTTTCATAATAAATGAAACACTTCTGTAGAAAAGCTCTCACATCAAAGAGATAAGTATTTCACCTATTATGGAACGGAGGAAGTATAACTTTTCTGAGAAAGTATAACTTTTCATGAATTTGCATTGTTTATGAAATTTTATTTTTTATAAAGTATATTTTTTTTATTTGGTTGAACATGGAAATTTCCACTTACCTAGGGGGACCTAGGTAGATTATTTGCTCCATTTTGTAGGAAATGAAAATGAATTAAAATTTGCTATTGAGAATTTCAATGTTGTTGGGAAGATTGATGATGCTATGTATTTGGTGTTGCTATTTATAGTTCTGAAGTAAAATAGGACATATGTATTTGATAGATATGGAACATATATGGAGGTTGTGTCGACATCATCAAATGCCAAACAAATGTTTCTAGAACTTCAAGCAATTGTTGTTCTGGAAAAAGAAAAAGGAGAAGGGGAAAGAAAAAGAGAAGGGAAAAGAAGAGGAGGATGATAAAAGATTTGATAAATTTTATTTGATAGATATTATGTTCAATATGAAAGTGGAGAGTGAGAGAGATCGTCAAACTTTTCGAAAGCTATTTCGCTTACGTCCTTCCATCGACGGAAAATGCAGAATGAAGAACTTGAAGTTTGTTACTGACTTAGATGTGTTTGAAGCACTTAAGTTTAAGGGTATTGTATAGAATTTTAAAAAGGTTGAGGTATAATGTAGAAACTGAAAAAACAATAGGGTATAATGTAGAAAAACCAAAGTCGGTAACTAACTTTGAATTAACAACTTAATAATCTAACACTCTTGTGGTCGAATTTCACTAAAAAAACCTAGCGAATGGTGAGGAGAATACAGTGGGATGTGTTCATCAGAATATAGTGTTGGTGGTATTAGTTCGTTGAATATAGTGGCAAAGCTACGTGGTTGTATGGGATAGCACATGCTACTACTAAATTTTGAACAATTGTAATTTCCTTATATTAAAATACGTTGAGTTTGTATTTGTATTTTGTAACATTTATTTTGAATTTAGTATGCCATGGCATTTTTTTATTCGATACTATCACCAAAATCATGACATCGTCATCCGAAATCCTCGCTCTACCCCCAATACAGTATTATAATGGCGGTTGTTAGTCCACTAAAGAAGATGGTGTAGGAAAGTTGAGAAGAGAGAACCATTGTGGGGGGGGGGGGGGATTGTGGCAGTGGGTAATGGGTATTACTCTTGGATTGGGGGGGGAACTGGTATTATAATGGTGGTGTCAGTCATGGAAGAGACGAAAGGTGAAGGATAGGGTAATAGTCTTTTTGACATAATAACAAACTTACCTAAAAGAGAAATGGTGCAACTATTAAAAATTTAAGATATGTCCAACAAGGAATATTGTGCAACTATTTTGAAACATAGTAAGTATATATTAGGCAATAGGTTTACCCTTGCTATAATAACTTATTCCTTGCATGGAAACCCAAACTAAAACTCCTTAAAATATGTATGTGTATTCTTTATGGTATCACCCACAAAACGTTACCAACTAAATTAGATTACATCCACACTTAAAATATGTTTGTAGTGCAAACAATAATATCTATACATATATGTTAAAAGACATTCCTATCAAAGGAATGGTGACATATGACACTCTTCTCAAACTTCTAATACACATGTTTATAATTTCATTTAAAAATATTAACAATATATAGTTACTAGGATTCGAACACATGACCTTTTAAATATTATGTAAGAGTTTAACCACTAATCCACTACAATTTGAATGATTAATGTTTCAAGGTAAATGTAATACTCCGTATTTTTGGAGTTAACTCTTTATAATTAAGAAAATATAAAGAGTATAATTAAAAGGTATTTTAGTATTATCTACAAAAAAGTAATAATAATAGAATAATAATAATATAGTTCGATTTAGTTAATTTCGGAATTTAAAAGATTAAATCGAGTCCTACTAACCTAGATATGCCACACTATAAATAGAGAGAATAAGAATAAAAAAATCAGAAAAAAAAACCCTAACTCTCTCTCTTCTCTCTCAGTCGTTTTTTTCCCTTCTCTCTCAAACTCTCTCTCAGTTTCTCTCTCCTCTCTCAGATTTCCTCTCTCCCTTCCTCTCTTTCACCTTGGTAGCGTTGAAGCATCGGTGCGAGCGCTGGGTCGAAGCATCGGTGCAAGCGAGTGTGGAGTTTGGTGGTCGTGTTCGAGTGTTGCGACGAGGTCGCGTTCGAAGGTCAGTTCGAGGGTGCGAAGTGTGGTGCGCGCTGTGCGAGTCGGGCTCGAGTGCTTTGTGCGAGCGATTGGTGACGAGGGTTGTGCTAGTGATTCTGTCGAGAGTTGTGCGAGCGATTAGTGACGAGGATTGTACGAGTGATTCTGTCGAGGGCTGTGCGAGCAAGGGTTCGAGTTCGAGCGTTGTTGGGCGGTGCGAAGCGCGTGCTGTGCGAAGTTGTTTGTGCAAGGCTGGTTGTGTGAGGCTTGTGCGAAGGTTTGCGCGACGAGTGGTTGCGCGTTGTGCGAGAGGGTTGTGCGCGGCCTGTGGCCCGTTACTCGAGGGTGTGCGTCGGTTGCCGGCGAGATTCAGTGGTATAAAACCTAATATGTATAATATATATTATATTAGTTTTAATATGTATTATTCTGTTTTTATAATTAATTTAAGTTGTAAGTAATTAATTTCAAATTTGAGTAAATTAGTAACTAATTAAGTTTTATAATTAATTTAAGTATTAATCTGATTTAAGTTGTAAATCTGATTTTGAGGTGTTGTAATCAAATAAGGTGAGAAGTGATGAGTCATATTAATATAGGCATTTCATGATGCATTTAGGTTGCATTTTAAGATCATTTAGTTGCATTCTTAGTCCATAATTGCATATAGTTACTTAAGTTGAGAAGATATTACTCTTGTGTGTGTTTTCGGTGTTTTTGATAGTTTTCAGGTATTGAGAACACAATTGGAGTATTATTGGACAAGCTTAAGCATGAGAAGCATCTAGGAAGGAGCTAAGTCAAATGAGAAGTCCAAAGGGCATCTTCAAGTCGGATTGCAACTCAAACATAGCGGAAACGTATTAAAAGAAGTATGGAAATTGAGTCATGTGCACTCTTTTGATCAGAACTCATTATCCAGAGATCGGAATTTAGTGATTCCAGTGGGGTTGGAAAATATACTTGAAGAGCTTTCGAACGGTATATTACACGCCCCGATATGACTTCTAGTTTGCGAGATATGGTCTTTACAAGTTGACGCTGTTTTGCAGGCCGAAAACCCGCGGCCGCGGGTTATTCCGGGTTTCCTAGTCGAATAAGGCTTTATCTTTTGACGAATTAGACTCTATTTTCTAGTTGTTTTAGGAAATAGAAAGGTATAAAGACTCAAGGGAATATTATTATTTCCTACTTATTTTCTATTTTGTTTTTTCGATATTAATTCATTAAAGATTAGAACTCTTTTTCTCTCAATTATTGAAGAACCCTAGTTTTGCTTTTTCCCCAATTACATTGAATTTTCAATAGAAGCTTTGATTTTTGCAAGATTGGTTCTACAATTGGTATTATTTCTTTTCTCTTCTTATTCCTATTCAATCCTATTATTAATTCATGTTTGCTTATTTAATTATGAATATGTTTTCCCAATTATGATTGAGTAGTCTATTTCTAGGGTTTAGGGGGATCCATGATCAATTAGGAAGGGATGTTTATTAAAGTATTGATTTTTATTGATGCATGTTGATTCCTATTGAATGTTTTTATGTCTTTTCAATCCAATTTGGCCAGATTTGATTGTTATAGTGTTGCAATATTAGGTTATGCGCCGAGAGGTATAAACTTGATATTAAGGCTAGTTTCAATAGGTAGAATTGGTATTAATAAATTGCGAGAGCCTGTTAATACCGTTCTATGGTTGATTTAGACTTGAGAGAGCGAATCAATTCATTTAACTGCATTATTAATTGTTGACTTTTGTATTTTATCCCGAAATATTGATCATTGGTGAACCTATGCCCTAGACCTTTATTCTGATAATTCTTGATATAGTTATAGTCTAGTTTAGTATAATTACTCACAAACACTCGTTCCTATACTCTAGATTTGACTGACAATTAGGAAAAGAACACTGTTTCTCTGTGGATTCGACCCAACTTCCCTGACTACTATTTGTTAGAGGACTTTAGGATTACTTTTGATAAGGTGATACGACTTTAGCCTGTCAAGAAGTAAAGAGAGTAGATTATTGTTCATTAGTTGGAGTTATAACCTTGCTATTCGAACCTAATTGTGGAGTATTGGACATAAGACTTGATTGGACATATGACTTGAATGGACTTGGTAAATGTATTAGGTTATTAAACAAACTAAAATAAGTTTGGCTCACTAACATTGACTTTTAAAAGACGCTAAACTCCATAGAATAGAAAAGAAAAAGAAGTTATTAAACAATGAGATTACCTATCGTTTATACTTCGAATTACTAAGTCGTTATAGTTAGTTACGAATTAGTTGATAATATTATCAAGGACGTAGCACTGAAGTACTTATTTAATCGTTTAGATCCCAATTTCATAAGCGGCCCGTTTGGTTAATACAGCAAAAATTCTCCGTTATAAGGTACGTACGCGTACCAGTTTAGTTGCAAGTACTAGTATCATGATTAGGTTGTGATTTATCCTATCGGAACCTAGAATCATGATAGGGAACGTTTAATTGTTGAGATTGTTTGGTAACATGTTTATGATTGGAAATCGATATGTGCCATTGGAATGCGTAATTTTATCGTATTATGAACATGAGTATTGTATTCGTATTATCTGATCCATGGTGTAACAAGAGTGTTACAAGAGAAAAGATTTGAAAACTGTAACTAAGAGAACATGTTAAACGATTCTATGTTATTGTGATATGAATGGACAGTATTAAGAATGAACTATGGCAATAAGTTTGTAGTTGGACTCCTTACAAGTAATGAACAATGGGGGGAGTGTGGGACTTGTTCTACACTCCTACACAGGCCTACTGTGAACGACAGTAGTGTCCTTATAAATTTTGATAACTCAAGTAGGCGGAAGGTTCTGTACGATCTTGGGAGTATGCATACTAAGGTGATGGGTGTGAGACGGAACGAAACCGTATTTGCATTTCATCTAATAGACCATGTTGTCTATTAAGGATTAAGTAGCCCGTATGATTCTATAAGATGACGGTGCCCGTTCGCTGCCAATTAAATAAAGAGTAAAGGATGTAACGTTATTGTAGTATCATGTTTAGGATTGTTCATTATTGCTTTGTTTATGTTTATATGCATGTAATGGTTTATTATGTACTCAGCATAGCTGACTGTGTATTATTATGTGTTTGTTGACTTGTGATGAACCATTGATGCTACAATGGGGAGAAGACTAGGTGTATTGGTGCTGCTGCATGATACCGAGCATACGGGGGATAGTCATTCGTCTTTGAACATTAAAGCATTTTAAGTTTATTATGATTTACTTAATTGGTTTGTGGTTTGAATAAAAGGGGTCGTTGATGATTCCTGAGTTGTAGTTACATTTTTATTTCCGTTGCATTTCAGTTTTCGAGACAATGATTTGAGTTAACGTGCGTTCTTACTTATTATGCCTTGCGTTTCATCGCGCGGCGGTAACACTACTAAAGTCGATGCGACGTAATTGTAGACGTGTATAGATTTTGGGAGTGTTACAGTAAAACATAATAAAGTCTTATAATTATATGTAATTATAAAGACATAGACAAGCCTCTTGATCTCCACACTTTTATTAAGTAATACGATTCTCTTACCCCAATCCCATTGAAATTGTTACTTTTATCCTCAATTTCATTGAAATTGTTATTTTTATCTCCAATTCCTTAGAAGTTTTTTAAACAATTCCATAACGTTCATTTTCCAATTTTGAACAGAATATTACGAAAAGCTAATAAAATCAATTATCAAATTTATGAATAATAATATATTTGATAATTGTAATTGACTCGGACATCCCCAAGGTCAAAATACTAGTTTAGAATTAAAAAATAGTATGGGAAATTTTGTGCATTAATGCAAAATTAAATAGCAATTATTAAATAGAACTCGATAGGTATACATCTTGTTGATTTGTGTTTATAGAATACAATGAAAGACTTGGATCAGGAAGAAGCCACTCGTTTCCATCAATGTAGGAAATATTTATGTATGGGGCGACTTCATATTCCTTTAGATGCTTACTATACGAGACCCTATTTTCGTAATTTGCTCCTGGACCTGTGCATTCATACTCTCCAAAGAAAATAGTCCTGTTAAAATACCATAATTCATGTTAGAAGAAACATTTTTAAGTGGAAGATGGAGGGCATGCAAAAGCTAAACATAATGTCAAACCGTCCACAAATAAACACTTTTACCACCCCTCAAAAAAAAAATAAAAAATAAACACTTTTACCATTTTTAAATATCAAAATAAAACACCATATTTTAGTTCTTACATGATTTGAAACACATACATGCATGCATAGTAGTCTTGTATACATGTGATGCATGTTAAAATAAATAAAAAAGCAAAATTGTATTATTACATTTAATAACCTCAATAATAAATATGAAGGTCGTTTACCAAGTTCTTCTAAATAAAAAATTGACATCAATTATTCTATTTAGCAAACATTAATAAAGCATGTGCGTACGTAGCGAAATCTATTGATTAATAATATTTGCATTATTTTTTAAATTAATTTAATTATTATTGTGTTAATGGGGGTATGTTAGTAAATTTCACACAAATATCAAACTCTACAAGAGTTGGCGCGTATTATTTAATCTATATTTATAAGCCAATTATTGAGAAATTTGGTGTCAACGTACGTAAAAAGACAAATACAATTAGTTAGGGTTAGTAAAAAATGAGCAATTAATGACAAACTGAGTTAACGACCTTAGTCATTAAGGCATTTTGATATATTTCTAAGAAATTGAGGAGTATATGATAAATTTAACAAAGTGCAAGCTACATATATCATGAGTAAAAATATTACCAGAAGTATATGGTAAAAAATCTGTAAAATTTATAATTAATGTTTATTAAATGCATTACTTTTACAAGTTTTCGTGCAATATTTTATTTGAATATTTCACTCACAAGCCACGATAATCCTCATATTACTTTGCACAATTAATAATAAAGTTCATATTATCCATAGCGCTAAATACTCCAAGTTTGTATATTTTGCACATATCAATAATAATAGTTCAATATATTTTTTTAGCGAATTTTCCTTCTAATTTTTGTATGCTCTATCATTCAAAAAAAACATTGTCAATAATTATGGGGTTAGTTATTATTTCTCTGATCCCAAGCCTTTCATAAGCCATGCAAGTAATAATATTAACTGGTATTTGGATCCGGGTGTTGCCCGGGATTGATATTGTATTTTCGACTTGATATACATTTTTTCCATTCCTATTAAAATATATTAAAGAAAATTCAATATTTAAAAAGTACAAATATAATAATGAGGATACTTAAAGCATGATTAAAAGTTAGTTGAGATGATAATTGTATCATGTATAATAGCAAGAGGTCACCGGTTCATATTTTGTTGCAAGCTAATTTTACTTTTGTTAATTGACATGACTTATGTACACATTGGACAATTCTAGTAGAATTACAAAGATGTCACGTGACGTGTATACATTATCACACAACGAGGAAATTAAGAGCACTTACGAGTCTCTAGAAGGATCTTTCCAATCATTCCAACCATCAGGAGATACAACCTCAGACATATATGTTTTGGCAAAGATCACTGTTGAATACACTCCCCAAGCTCTGCCAAGCCAAATTCTACCACTTCCACTAATGTTGCAATTTAAAAAGGAGAATCCTGTATTTTCATCCTTTGATTGCCTACCATGTGCCGTTATTGATCCATCCACCCCTTGAGGATTCCCTTGAGCTATTGACTTTATGGTGCAATTCTACAACCACAACAATACACATGCATATACCATTTTTAGTTAAGGTATAAAAATAGAGAATGTAATAATCTTTAAATCTTGCAAATTTGTACCTTTCGTGAGAACAAAAACATAAAAAAAAAAGAGTATTTCGTGTTATTGTGGGTTATCAAAAAATATGGAAGCTAGAAGCCTAGAACTCAATAGTAGTAAAATTTACAATTTAACAAGCCACTCTGACGTAATATAAAAAAATTGTAAATCCTCAATAATTAACTAGAGGTGGCTGAGTGAGCAACTACATGAGAATTTCAAAAATATAAGAATTTAATTTTATTAGTTTTTCGCCTAAAGAAAAAAAAAAAATCTAATTAGAGACTAATCCTTTCCAATTTTATCGAGTGTAATGTTGGATGTAAATTTAAATAGATTAATTTCTGTTTGGTATTTTTTTTCTGCTCTTCCTATCCTTCAAAAAAAAAAAAAACACCCCATAATAACTCTTCTTTCTTTTTCTTTTCACCAAAAATAGAGATATATACTCTAAGCTTTTTTTCTACACATTTGTCACATACTTTGTTCTATCGTGCAAAATGTAAAATATGCAAAAAATGTGAGAGATACCACCTAGTTTTAGGTGTCTCTGAAACCACGACTTTTCAGAGTTAAACTAGTTACTAAGCCCGGGCTATGCCCCGGGAAAGAAATAATTTCATTTATTAATATAATACTTTATGATAAGAACACTATATACAACTTAGCCTAGTGATTAAAACTTTAGTATATGTACTTGAGGACTTGGGATCAAACCCTATACTATGCAATTTCTTAAATTTTTTTCTTTTAATATACTCCCTCCGTCCCATAATATAAGTCTTGTTTCCTTATAAGGTGTCCCAAAATATAAGTCTTATTTCTATTTTCAATCAATAATTATTCCCAAAATACCCTCATGAAAATAGTTTAATTCCCAAAATGTCATCATAATTTCAGCTTCCAATGCACCATTATTAATGACAAATGGAATCTTTTACCCTATTGAACTCCTCTACCCATTAAACCATGCGACATTAAATGACAGTTTTTATTTTTTGTTAAAAAGAAAAAAATAATGCATGTGTTTCTCAATAAAAATTATTTTTATATTCAAATAAAACAAGATTCCATTTAACCTTAATTCCCGCGTAAAAACAGAATCAGGACTTATATTATGGGACGGAGGGAGTATTTGTATAGATATATTACCTCATAAAAGGATCTAGCTTCTCCAAAAATGAAATCAATAGAGCCTTGAATGAAGCAATCCTTAAAGTAATGTCTCCCGCGATCATCATTAAGCGTGTCTTGAGCCCCATAAAATGCACAACTATAAAAGGCAGCTCGATCACTTGATATTTTTAGTGCCACTGCTTGCCCTCCTTCGTCTCCTGGTGATGGTTGAGGAGCTGTATTCTTTCATCAAACACACACAATCAAATCATGCTTTTTGTTTAAGGTTTGTTTTCGAAAACAAAAAATACTACTATTATATAAGATGGTTTTTTTACAAATTTCATGTTTTATTAAATGGTTTTTAACAAAAAAAATTCTTATTTTTATGGTCCTGTTTGACAATAGTGTTTTAGGTGACGGGTAGCGGTTAAACAAGGTCAAAACACTACTTAAGTAAATGAGGAGTGTCTGGTGAGTTAGTGGTTGTATTTGTTATAACGGATGTGAGAGAGAAACAAATAATGAATGCAAAAAACAATAAAAACAGACAACAGATTTACGTGGTTCACCAATTTGGCTACATCCACGGCAGAGAGGGAGAGAATATTTTATTATGTGAGGAAAACCAGATTACAGAGAGAATTTAGGCTAATTCAGCGTTTAAAACCTAGGTACAAATAACCTATTTATACTTAGCGCTCAAAAACGCGTTTCCGCGTTATCCGCCGACCCGCCCGGGCGAAATCCGCCTGACCGGGCGGTCCCCAACTCTTCCAGAACAGCTTGCGCGCCCGACCGGGCGAGATCCGCCCGACCGGGCGAGGCGAAAACAGTTTCATCAGTTCTTCGTAAAACTGACATAACTTTCTCGTTTCTCATCGGAATTGGGCATATGACCTATCGTTGGAAAGCTCTCGGAACAAGCTATCACCTCCACTTTGAATCACCTCAAAATCATTTATAGATTGAGAGATATGTCCATTCAAAGTCAGCCTTATGTCATTCCTTCTTCACGCATTCTACCAAACACCTTCAAGGCACCATTCAAGTCACTATTCTTACAAATCTCCACCTTGACTTGAATCCTCTCACACTAAACCAGAAAACCAGATGCATTGATCACAACGCCCAGAATCTCCCAACACCAGATTTGTCCCAAAAGACAACCAGACCAGATTAGTCCCTAAGGACCCCAGAATTGCCCCCAAGAGGGCAACTAACAATCACGATCAGCTTGTAAGTCCAAGCAACCTTGGAACTTACCCTGTGGAATCAGATTCGAACAGATGTGTTCCTTATACTCTTTCCTAGCACAAGTAACACCTTCCTTGGACGGCCCAAAAATATTCACCTCTCCGACATACAGTGCAAAACCCACCATGTCTTCACAACCGTCCCTTTGGGAGAGTTCCCAAAGATTTCATGCTGACTAGGAGCCAAGTTTGACTGACCCTTTGATGACGAAGAACACGGAATTTCAGATTCAGATCGTAAGTGTTGACAGATTTCTCCCTGACGTGAACCACCACTCAACCTAGAGTGCCTCTGTGCTCCACCTGTTTCTCAACACTATCACAAACAGCCAATGTAGCAACCCCAGACTCAAATAACGTAGACCCTTGTAACACATACAATGTCTCCCGTTTAACCCTTTTAGAATCATCTTCGAACCCCTGTAGACATACAACCCTCCACCCTCACCTTTGAAACTGAACCCTTTCTTGTCTAACAGACTAAGTGAAATCAGATTCTTTGTGACCTGTGGAACATGCCTAACATCATTCAAAGTACAGACTTTTCCATCACATGTCCTAATTCTGATGGACCCTATACCAACTGTCTTACAGACCTCACTGTTGGCCATAGTAACACTTCCATCAACCTGTTTATAGTTCATAAACCATTCCCTGCGCGAACACATATGACAAGACGCTCCAGAATCTAAAACCCACACATCACTGCAATGTGTTTGTTCATTAGCAACTAAAGCAATATCATCATCAGAACTGAAATTTTCTGCTGCAACAGCAGCAAACCAGACCAGATTCATAGACCCAGATTTATTTTTCCTTTTAGGACACTCCCTTTTCCAATGCCCCGTTTCCTTACAGTAATTACAGACATCACTAGATTTAGGACCTCTAGAAGACGGTTTCCTGGATTTTTTCCCCGAATTCTCCTGTCCATTACTACTGGCTACTAATCCAGCAGCCTGATCGACTGTACCTGTACCAGACGCTTATGACGAATCTCTCTAGTGTGCAGAGATATCTTACTTCTTCTAACGACAAACTATCTTTACAACAATAAAGGAATCACAAAATTCTCATATGATATAGGCAAAGATACCAACAATATTAAAGCAGGCATCCTCATCACTACTAACATCAATATTTCTCAGATCTAGCAAGATAGTATTCAGTTTATCTAGATGATCCCTTAGAGACTTACCTTCCTGCATACGCAGGCTGAACAGACGTTGCTTCATCATCAACTTGTTGGTTAGAGATTTTGTCATATACAAACTCTCTAATTTCAACCACAGACCAGATGCGGTTTCCTCCTCCGCGACTTCAGTGATTATGTCATCTTCCAGACACAACATAATCGTTGAATGAGCCTTCTCCTCCAGAACGGCCATCTCAGCGGTGACTGAATCCGTTGCTTTCTTTGCCAACGGTGCCCACAATCCCTGTTGCTTCAGTAAAGCCCGCATCTTGATCTGCCACAGACTAAAACTATTCCTCCCAGAAAATTTATCGATTTTGACATTCACCCCAGACATCTTTCTCACACAGATCGAACACCAAAGCTCTTGATACCAGTTTGTTATAAGGGATGTGAGAGAGAAACAAATAATGAATGCAAAAAACAATAAAAACAGACAACATATTTACGTGGTTCACCAATTTGGCTACATCCACGGCAGAGAGGGAGAGAATATTTTATTATGTGAGGAAAACCAGATTACAGAGAGAATTTAGGCTAATTCAGCGTTTAAAACCTAGGTACAAATAACCTATTTATACTTAGCGCTCAAAAACGCGTTTCCGCGTTATCCGCCGACTCGCCCGGGCGAAATCCGCCTGACCGGGCAGTCCCCAGCTCTTCCAGAACAGCTTGCGCGCCCGACCGGGCGAGATCCGCCCGAACGGGCGAGATCCGCCCGACCGGGCGAGATCCGCCCGACCGGGCGAGGCGAAAACAGTTTCGTCAGTTCTTCGTAAAACTGACATAACTTTCTCGTTTCTCATCGGAATTGGGCATATGACCTATCGTTGGAAAGCTCTCGGAACAAGCTATCACCTCCACTTTGAATCACCTCAAAATCATTTATAGATTGAGAGATATGTCCATTCAAAGTCAGCCTTATGTCATTCCTTCTTCACGCATTCTACCAAACACCTTCAAGGCACCATTCAAGTCACTATTCTTACAGTATTAGCAGCTAACGGTTAGAGTAGATTATGAGTAGCGGTTGTACAACGTTAATACAAGTAACGTTTGAGATTTATAGGTAGCGTTAGCGAATAAACACTATATAATGAATGTTATTTATTGTATTTTACAATCTTAGCATCTACTTTGTCAAACACTCCTAATCAAACATTTACTTTAAACGCTAATTTCTAACAGCTACTAGTAAACAACTACAAGCTATTCCAACAGCTACAACTACTGCAACAACTAACAATTATTGAACTGCTAATTTTATCAAACAGGCCCTATAACTTTGTTCCCCCCCCCCCCTCGATGTCTTAGCAAATTAAATTATTGCTCCAAACATATTGAATTCATGATCCAAGTGGGAGAAAATTAATTAGGCTTTTGTAGGAACTAGGAAGTCTCCTATTTTATCTAAAAATAACAATCAAAAATTGAAGAATATAGCAATATTATTAATTACCTGAAAGCTAATGTTGTAAGCTATAAACCCAGGCGCAAAAATGGTGACTGAGGCACTGTAAATTGTGCCTCCAGTAGAATTAGAAGTGTCATTCCAGGATAATATTGTGTTTTCATACCCTTGGCCTTCGATTATCAAGTTGGTTTTGTTTTCGTTGATCATCACTTTCTCCCTGCCATTAGTGAATGGAACTCATTAAACTCTGAGCTTATTTGCATAAAAAAAAAAAAAAATTACTCCGAGCCTCAAACTATAAAATACAGGAAATTCTATTTAATTGTAAATATTGTCAAGATTTTAATAAAGAAATATAAAAAAAAATACAAAGGGATTACCCCACTTTTCAAATTATGTGTATTCTTAGTTGATTAATTCATTTCTATTAGGCTATGTTTAGTTCACTGAAATTTTCTGATCTGAACTTATTTGATCTGATCTGACCTGAACTTATTTTTTCTGATCTGATCTGAACTTATTTTTACTGATCTGATCTGAACTTATTTTTACTGATCTGATATGATCTGATTTACAAGATCTTATCTTTTATAAAATATATTATTACTTTGTAATTCATAATTATGCAATACATTATAAGATCTTCTTTATAGTATTACTATTATTATCATTTTATTTCTATTACAACTTTTGCACAATTTTTATTAATAATAATTATTATTATTACCATTATTATAAGAACAACAATAATAATTATAATCATAATAATAATTATTATTACTAAAAATAATTATATAACTCAAGTCATTAATTTATAAGAGCACTTATACAATGTTTCACACTTTCCCTTAAAAAAAATGTTTCACACTTGAGAAGTCCGCAGACTCAACTTTTTTTTTCATATAAAATAAAATAAGATATACAAACAACTATGACTTGCGCATAAAAGAAATAAATAGCGTGCAACTTCAAATAACTAGAGAGATTTGGAATTCGGTTGGAAGAGGTGTACCGAATCTAAATTTATAATTTGTATCTCACACTTAGCTTATTTTGAAATGTAATCCGAACTTAGTAGTTTCGTTGTCATGGATTTGAGCTATCATATTATATATTTCTTATTTTTGCGTCAATCTTATGTTCTTAACGCGTGGCTTTTAATTTTCTATTATTAAATAACAACAAAATAACTTAATATAATGATAACAATGACATTTATAATGGTAACAACAAGATTAATAATAATTACCAATATTAATAATTAATAAGTACTCCCTCTGTTTTTTTTTTTATCTTTCTCACTTAGAATCTTGGCACTATTCATACTTAGAGAGAATCTTCTAATTGTTTCATAATTTATAAGAAAAAACATAGTCATGTGGGGTCTTGTTTGATTCGTCTCAATTAGTACATTATTAATATTCAATCGTTATAATTTTTACTAATATATAATGAAAGATATTTAAGCTCAAAGAGGTGTATTGGGAGACGCGCATAGGAAAGTGAGAATGATAAAAAAAAACAGAGGGAGTACAACAACAACAATAATAATCCTTTTGAACAAATGTACTACACTAGGGGAAAAAAAATGAAGGGCTGCGCAGGAAGGGCTGCGCTTTTCCTAAAAGCGCAGCCCTACAAGTGAAGGGCTGCGCTTTTTAAAAAAAGCGCAGCCCTTCACTTAGTAGCGCTGCGCTTTTAAGAAAAACGCAGCCCTTTTTACACTCAGAAGGGCTGCGCTTGTAGAAAGCGCAACCCTACTAAATGAAGGGCTGCGTTTTTTGGGACAGGCGCAGCCCTTCTTGGGCTTTTTTTTTTAATTTTGAAACAAACCGCTTGGGCTTAAAAGACAAAGTGATTATTAGTAGGGTTTACTACTTTACTCCAATGTGAGCCGTTCCCTCCCATCTTTCTCTCTCTTCCCCGTTCACGTTTTCTCTCAGTCTCTCACAAATTTTCTCTCCTCTCATCTTTCTCTCTCCTCCCCGTTCAGACTCATACTTCGTCGGATCATCAATCATCTCTCGCCGTTCGTCAATCTCACAACCGTCGTTCGTCGGATCATCAATCAACAACAACAACGTGAGTCGTTCCGTTCGTTTTCTCCGTTCGTCTTCAACCACCGTTCGTTTCCTCACCACCGTTCGTCTCCGTTCGTCAACAACCACCTCCGTTCGTCAACAACCACATCCGATAAGAGTTTTTTTATTTTTGCTTATTTTTCTCATTTTTTGATCATTTTCGTACATTTTTTAGGGTTTTTTTTTCATTTTTTCGTTCATTTTTGTTCGCACTTAATTAGCAACTTCAGATCTATAATTTTAGGGTTTTTTTTCATTTTTTTCATTTTTGTTTATTTTCGTTTATTTTTTGTTATTTTTTTCGTTTCTTGACAACCCCATCTTCTGATTTTGTAATTCTTTGGTAATTCTTTTGTAGTTTTTTGGGATATTTTTCATTTGGGATTTTGTTGAATATTTCGTTGCGGCTAGACCAGTAGTGAGTAATATTTTGTTGGCAGCAACTTCTGTAATGTTATTACTTTTCTTTTTTTTGTTGTATTTTTCTGTTTTATTTTGATGTTTATGTCAAATTTTGCGCAAATGGTGATGGCAGATAACGAATTGTGTTTGTATTTGATGTTTAATGTCAATTTTATGTTGTTTTTAGTAATATTTCTCCATATAAAAAATGCAAAAAATTTTATTTTTTTTTATTTTTTTTTTGGTCAGAAGGGCTGCGTTTTTTTACTAAAAGCGCAGCCCTTCACTTGTAGAAGGGCTGCGCTTTTTTGGTAAAAGCGCAGCGCTTCCAAGCTTGAAGGGCTGCGCTTTTACCTAAAAAGCGCAGCCCTACTTAAAAAGTGAAGGGCTGCTATTGAAAGGGCTGCTGTCAAAAAGCGCAGCCCTACAGGCCTTTTTCAGCGCAGCCCTTCTTCATTTTTCCACTAGTGCTAGTAAATAATAATACTCCCTTTGTATTCTTTTTATCTTTCTCACTTGGAATCTTGACACTATTCACAATTAGAGAGAATCTTTTAGATTTTTCTGAATATATAAGAAAAAAAATATAGTCATGTGGGGTCTTGTTTGATTCGTCTCAATGAGTATTTTATTAATATTCAATTAGTATAATTTTTACTAATATGTAATGAAAGATATTTAATTGTAATAATGAGTTTTTAAATATAAGCATGATCTGACCTGAACTAATCTGATCTGGTCTTATCTGATCTGAACTTATTTTTTCTGATCTGATCTGATCTGATCTGATTTGATTAGATCTGAAATAAGCAAAAATAAGGTGAACTGAACATAGCCTTAGTCTCAACTCTTTGACTGTTATGCTTGTCAGTGGACAATTTTAAACATAAATATCTTCGATTACTTCAAAGTAGTGAAAATTATAGAAGATTGATATTTTGGCATGTTACATCAAGAAAACAAACATTCTACATGGTGAAATTTGTTTTATATATTAAAAAACCCGATTAAGATTAGTACTCCCTCCGGAATTTTTGTTGTTGTTATATTGTCTTATTAACAAGAGTTTAGGCAATGTCAGTTTCAAGCTTTTTGGAGAGTATTTTTTGACCTATTTAATGTACAAGAATTAGAAAAAGGGAAGAAGTAGTACTTTTTGGTAGAAAAAGAGAAAAACAAATACTCCTTCCGTCCCAAAATATAGTTCCTATTTCTTTTTGAACGGTCTCCGAGACGTATCTTTGACCTATTATATCTTCTATTTCGTATTAGTAAAAAATATAATAAATTGATAGTATGAATGTAGACGTTGAGACGAATTCAACAAGACCCCACATGAATATGTTTTCTTGTATACATTAATGAAAATATTTGGTCAAAGATTTTGACTCTCAAAATAAAAATGAGAACTATATTTTGGGACGGAGGGAGTATGTTATTACTTTTTGGTGGGCCAAATAACCCAAATAAAAAAAATTGTACGATGTCTCAATTAAAAAGAAACAACCATTAAAAAAAAAAATGGATTAATAAGAAAACAAAGTGGCTATAATTAGTATAAAAGTCAAGAATTTGCAATTAGTGAAAACTCGAGCTAGTATAAATTTATTTTTGAGCAACATGGGTTAGTGAAGGGGGAATCATTATTTGTGAATTAGTATTAAATATATTCCTAAAAAAGTAGATTTTTTTTTTTTTGACAAAGTTAGTACAAATAAAGACGGTCTAATCTTAATATAAAAGTAGACTAATTTATTAAATGGATTAAACTAGTCATCCAAAAAAAATTAACCTAGTCACTATTTGGTTTATTCTCTTTTTAATATTGCGTCTATCATTATCTAATTTTAATTTTAAAGTAGGCGATCTCTTATAAGAAAACCTCGGTAAGCTTTATACTAACCTGTAGAGACCTGAGTTTATAATAATGAGGGTGGAAGAAGAGCTTAAATCTGGTACAGCATCAACCGCTTTTTGTACACTAGTAAAGTTTCCGCAACCATGCAAATCAACAGTTAAAGTTTGAGAAACGCGGTATAAAGATGGCAAAGTAGATCTCCACATTGACTGATCAGCACACATCTCATGTGTGCTTCCATTGCCATGGTGGTGGTGGTGGTGGTGGTGGTGATGTTTACTCCAAAAGCGGCCGCCGCGGATATCCTTAAGAACCCCTAGGAAGTCATGGAAAGTGACTTGTTTTACAACATCTAAGTTTGAAGAGGAAGAGTTTATAAAAATGGCGAATGTAATGGAAAGAAGTGCAATAACAAAGGCAAAGAGCCCAAAAAAAGTAATGCTTTTGAGTTTCATTATTGAAGTTCTATTTGTTTTAGGTTAAAGATGATGAGATGAGTGATGAGTAATTCTTATACTACGTGATGAATGTTAGAAGTAGGGTGATTAATTAGCGTAAAAGAAATGAATTCAAAAAGGGTGAGATTTGGTTTGTGTATTTATTATATTGTCATGCAATGGTGAAGAATGGAAAAGAAAATTTAGTGTATTCTTGCTTGAAAGTAAAGAGGGTAGGGGAAAAGGGGTTATGGGGCAGCAAAGAAGATTGGAAGGTGAATACGCTAAACAACGGAAAGAGATAGTAATGACTGATGATGATCATCATAAAAGAAAATGAGTAGCTACTAGAAGCAAGTGCTAGTGGGTGTCATTTTCAACGAGTACATTTTCATGACTTCAAATTTTTGTTAGATTTACTATTAACAAGAGAAATGAATATATCACTTTAAGGCATGAAAATTACGCTTTTTTATTAGTTTAATTTTGCGCCTCGAGGATCAGTGCGTTAACACGAAATAACCAATAAGATACAATGGAGAGAACAATCCACAAATATGATCTTCTATGTGAATTAACAAGAACTATGCGTTTAACCAATGATGTCTTGGCCTAGTGGTTAAGATTGAGGTGCTGTGAATGATAGGTCACAGGTTCGAATCCCCCCTCTCCTTCTTTGTATATTTCTTACTGCCTTCGTGGCTCATATGGATTAAAAAAAACAAGAACTATGCGTTTGATGTTTGTGAAGAATACTCCAGAGAAATAGTAAAAGATTTTCTCTCAAAAGAAGCAAGTTTGTTTTGTGAAAATAAAAACTGATTTCTTAAATTCACCCCATTATTTGGAAAGAAGTTAATCTTCTTATATTAGCTTAGCGAGGTTTTCGATGATGTGTCACCATCCTAAGTGAGTGAAAAGATTCTCTTTCAATCACTTAAAACCGGACAAAAACGAACCATCGCAAAGCAACAGATTGAAACCGTCAAAATCAAACCTCTTGGGATCCCTTCCTCAACACGAAGATGGGTTCCTAATTGCTCCATGGACATATCTTCCTTCCTATGTTTCAAGGAATGCTTAGTGTCTTTCCAAGAATGTGGTAATTTTTCAATGATTGAGGCCACGGCAATAGCCTCATCCATCACCATACCATGTGATCTTATTTGGTACAAAGTATGTTGAATTTCATGAAATCGCTCTATAATAGGAGTATCATTAGTTATTTTAAAGGAATTAAAATTACTAACAAAATATTTCTTACTTGAAGAATCTTCCGAAATATACTTGGCCTCAACAACATCTCAAAGTTCCTTTGCACTTTTCACATTTTGGTAAAGATCGAACAAAGTGTCGATTAAGAGTTGAGGATGTGACCCTGACAAATGTAGCCATCATTCTCCCACTTCATTCTCTTCTTTGTAATCTCCAAGGTCCTTTCCTCTCCATCTTGTGGGAATGGTGGCATGGGTGTCGTAAGAATGTACACAACAGATCCAATAGGGTTTTTTCTACTAGCGCTAGAAAGTCAAATAAGCAGAGTTACTGAATAGTGTCAAAAGTCAATATGGTACAACTAAAATAATAAAACGGAGGAAGTAATGTACTACTTGTACTAACAAGATGCATCTTTCTTCAAGGAAACTCATTTCCTAAGTTACTTCAAAGTTAAGCATGCTTGGTTGGGAATAGTCTTGGGATGAGTGACCTGTTGGGAAGTTTCTGGGCATGAATGAGGATAAAATACATTGGAAGAACTTGGATTTGTTTTTGAGAACATAAGATTACTTCGATTGGGGTCGGGGTATTACAAATGGTATTAAAGCGATCCTACGACGGTATGTTGATTATGTGGATATATATAAGAACCCATATCAATAGCATAGTGGAGAAAGATTTGGGGGCTATATCATAGGTTGCTGCCGAATATGTGATTGGTTTCTAGGCTAGAGCTACCCACATGCTATTAGGCCAAATATGTAGAGTCTCCAGGGACAACGAGGTCGTTGATGTTCTCAAGTGGAGTGTATAAGACTCCCCGTGATTACTTTAATATGATTTAATGTACTACTATGCGAACAAGATGAATCTTTCTTTTAGGGAACTCGTTTCCTAAGTTACTCCACAGTTAAGCGTGTTTAGCTGGAAGTAATATTGGAATGGATGACCTCTCCTGAAAACATTCTCAATTTTATATGATTTTTTAGTGCATTTAAGTTACATTTAAGGCACTTATATACTCATAATGTATTGTACAAGTTATGTTATTTTATTCCTATTTGGTATATATTTTTTCAGTGTTTTTGATGAATTTCATGTATGAAGAACATATTCGAAGTATGGTTGGCAAAACTTCAACATCAAGGGCATTTGGAATGAAGATACATTGCATAAGGATCGTCATACACTTTTTAGTACGAGTTTGAGCTAAAATGAATCAAATTACCATAAAAAATGTGTAAAAGAAGTCATGCCTAATCTTTTGAGCATAACTTTTGATATCTTCTCATAATTGAATAACTCTAATAGATCTGGAATATAGACTTAAAGAGCTTTCTTTTGATATGCGGCACTGCCCAAAATGGTTGAGATCTATGACGTTCGAAAGTTCGCACTGTTTTGCTGGAATTTGCTATGCATACGCGCGTATCACTAAATTTGTCTAATAATTATTGGATCGAATTTTCTTACATCGTCCCTTACTTTCCTAATTATGTAACTTATGCTCATATATTTTCTCCGTTTTAGAATATGGATTAGAAGGAACTAATTGATTTCTAAACAGAAAGATTTAAAAATCGATCACTTTTTACAGCACACTATATTTGTTGCAGTGGAATTCTCTAACTCAAGACCTGGAGCCATGCTAATTCCTCCAAACCCTCAAACCTTTGAGCCTTCCCAAAACCATTCTTTTACTATCGAGGTAAATGCCTCTTTCTAGCATGCTTCCCTTCATGCAGGACTGGGAGCCATATGCAAGAATCGATCTCAATTATGGATTGAAGGCCAATGTGGATATATGTTAATAATGATCCAACACTACTTGAAATGCTAGCAATCCAGGAATCTTTGGATTGGGCCAAAAGGAGGAAATGGAAGACTATTATTTTGTAGACTCCATGATAGCTGCGGATAATATTAAAGTTAACGCTCAAACACAAGACAAATATACTAATATAACAACTATTTGCACAGAGTCATTGCAGGAGGGATGAGTGAAGCTAGTCCAAAAAACTAAAAGGAAGGAAACAAGGAATGTTGATATTTTATCAAAAGCAGTCGCCAATTTTCAAAGTCACCTTCAGAGGAATTAAACGTTACTCGTGAAAATATTAGTTTTGAATACTTATAAGGCCTCTAAGCCCCAAAGCATGGATTATGCAATAGGGTGCACAATGCTCATTGTGCACCAAAAAGAACATATCATTTATATAAAAGAAACACGAACTTTTTTCAACAACTTTTCTACTTAAAAAAAAGAACACACAACTTAAAATTAAAGAACGTGTAAATTTATATTTGTGAAAGAAAAAAAAATTATAATGAAAAGAACATATAGTAAATGAACATCTACACTTAAGTTAAAAGAACATACCTTTTAAATTTAAATTTGAAAAAGGAACTTTTTGTTGCAAAATTTAAGGAGGCAAATAACAATAATTTTTCAAAATTATAGACTGTAAAAATGATAAAATGACGTAGTTTAGAAAAGGGTGCACCATGCTCTACATGCACTTGGGTGCATGTACTTATTTGACTACTACTATCCCTTAATCTGTACTAACTCTATTAGCAATCTTTAATATATTGCTCCAGCTGAAAAAAAAAAAAAAAAAAAACCACAATGATGTAGACCTCTGCAAAAATCAAGGCATTTGAATTCGTATAAAGGAAAAGAGTTTTTAGAGCAATATTATACATAAATGAAAGCTGAACATACTATTCAAAGATGATACAGGATATAAAATCCTTGTTTCATGCAACCAACCCCATCTGTTGAGATTACGACTTTGATATAGTAGTTATTGTTGCTCTTAACTTTTTTGCAATAAACCAAACAAATAATATCTAATTAACAATCGCATTTTTGCCATGAAAAAAGAATTCATTGAACATACCATCTGGCCAATATGCCCAATTTAAGATGTTTTATATTCGCAGAATCCAGAGGATTAAACGATAATACACCCCAAGTCCCCAAGCATCGGTTCTTTCTCCCTAGCTGTAAATACCAATCTCGCCTGTCAAAAGCTAAAGACATGCTAGCAAAACTAATTACAGAACATAATTCCCCATTAATGAAAAAATATACAATAACATGCACGTCGATTAACCACGCCATATTAATTTAAGGGGGAAGTATTAGCAAAAATAGCAAAAACAAAAAATATATAAAACATATCCTAAAACTGAAATCTACCCTATAATCAACTAATTGCACCCTGTGTATGGGTTAATTGGACTCCCCAAAATGTTGTCCTCTCCTCTCCGCCAGAAACACATGACACTACCAAGTTCTATTCATTTACATGGCTAACTGCCTAACTATTGAGCTAAGCATTCAAAATCACGGCACTCTGGAACCGACTTGTGTAGCATAGATGTTCCCTGGAACCGCACTATTGACCAAAAGTTTCTCTTCAATTCACGAAGCTGCAGCATATAATGCAGTATTTTTAGAATGTCAAAAAGTACAACATACAGGATAGAAATAGTAGATATGCAGAAAGTTCCACCTCCTCAAGTGTCATCTTCTCAAAACCAAAACGATCTGTCCAGATGGACCCCGCCTCCTCAGCTGCTGGAAGCACTATGGTCTTAATTTTGAGGAATGCCAAGAGCCTCTCAATGCATACAAATAATGTCTGAAAGTAACCCTACAAGAAGAATTGGTAACCATTTCAGAACACCTTTTTATCAATTATCAGGCAACACAGCTTTATAAGGTGCAACATCAGCTTTATAATGGCTACTTCTGCCTATAGTGAAAGCAACTAGAAAGTTCCTGGAGCTACTAATGAACAAAGGTCACTACAACGTCCATAAATGATAGGTAGGAGTAGGACATAGCAAAGACGAGGATGATGTTCATTAGATGTGCAACCTTATTGGAAGAGAAAAGGTTTCTCAATGGCTAGCAAGAAATTGTAGCCACTGCCCAGAGACCAGAGCCCACTGTAATGGTTGAAAATCTCAGCCTATCAATTCTAAGGAATAATCTGTCCATCCATTTGATTGACCATAACTTAAAATAGAAACACTTGCACAAAAAACAAAATATTAGTCTCACTTTGAATATTCACGAGTTTTACGTTGACCATAATTTTTAACTAAAGTGTATAAAAAATTAAAGTTATTATAAAGATGTTTTACAATTATCTCAATACTTTCTCCGTACTTTTTTAATTGCAACGTTTTTCTTATTTGGAAGTTACATATTAATTGCAATTTTTCCTCCTCTGGTAATATCTTTTCTCTATCTCTCCCCTATCACATGGCCCCCCTTTTTTTTATCTATCTCTCTCCTCTTCACATGGGTTTCTTAAAAAAATGGGCCAATAGTGCGTGTTGCAATAATTATAAAACGAAGAAAGTATATTTTTTAACATATTGACTTTACATGTTTGTACTCGTAGATAATGAAAGATATTAATGGTCAAAGATTTGCATTTGCAAGTGTTCGGTCAAACTGTTGTGATTTAAACAGTATAGAGAATACCCATATAGTTTTTAGGGCAAAATATAGAATGGCTTTTGCCTTCGCCCATGGAATATTGCAAATCAATAAAATATGCAAAAGGATTCACCTTTCTTTTTTTTCCCTTTACTTTTTTTCACTTTGATCCCTCCATTGCATTATTTATGGTAGTGGTGAAGGATTCCTTAATTCATCTGTAAACCTAATATACCTACACTAGTAAAGAAAAGTCTCTCTCTATGCGAAACTAGGGTTTGAGTTATAGTCTTGGTAGTTCATTGTTTCTTCTCGATTTTTTGAGGTTTTGATCCCTTCTTGGGATTGAAGCTTGCCATTATGGCGGAAGAAATCTTGTCTAAAGTACATAATCTCAAAATAGCTGATGCTGAAAACCAATCAATAGCCTTTGACAATGCTGCGGATGACGACAATACTCCTGATATTGAATTACCCTTGGTAGGGAAGGTATTGACTATGCGTGCGTATAACTTCGAACCCCTAAAACGAAAGATGAACCAGATTTGGTCCATCTCCCATGGTGCTTTCATTCGACCTATTGAGAACGAACTCTTTGTGTTCCAGTTCACGAATCATCAAGATAAAGCAAAGGTCCTGGTAGGGACGCCCTGGACCTTTCATCAAAATCTTCTTCTATTGAACGAAATTGAGGGAGACGCTCAACCCTCATAAATCTATTTGAAAATGTGCCCTTTTTGGGTGCGCCTGTACAGTATGCGATGGCGTATCGAACCGATAGACATGTGACATTAATTGGAGGAAGATTGGGGGATGTCTTGCGGACGACATACGTTGGGATAAATATGCTAGAATTCGCATACGGTTGGACGTTTGCAATCCCTTGCGTACGGTTCAACGTATTTCCCTAAAGAATGGAGGTTCGACCATGGTTGAAATCAAATATGAGAGGCTGCCTACTTTTTGTTACGTATGCGGATCGGATATATTGAACGAGATTGTTTAAAGAGCCATGATGATGAGAAAGAAATTGAGAAACAATGGGGCTCATGGCTCTGTGCTTCACCAAGAAGGCGGAGGCAGAAGCCATAAGCTAGAAGAGGAGACCAAACTATTCCTCAATAGGCTGGATTTCGGGAGTCCCAATGCTGCTTTGGAGGAGGAGATTTTCGGAGCTGTCATAGAACCCTTCCACAAGCTGCCACTGCAGCCGTAATTCTACCTCCACCCGTAGCTGCTGCTACTGCCAATGCTTCGAAGGGAGAAGTAGGCTCGAGTGATAAGTCAGGTATGAGTCATGATTTACTCAATCCCCAAGATTTTGTATTTAATGCTAGCCCCAAGTCTGCTACAGTTGAAGCCTGAAAACAAAAAAAATGAAGGCTAGAGTAGTCCCTATGGAAATTAATGATCGTGCTTGACATGATAATGAGGGTGCTCCTAATCACTCTCTGGGTGAAAAAACGAAAAAATGCTATGGTGGTTAATGATGACATGGATGATGAGTTGATGACATTGTGAATATGAACAAACAAAAGATGGTTATAACTTGTGTTCATGGCAGTGGTTTGGAAACTGTCGAGGCGGAGGTTGTTTCAACCCAACCCCGCCCGGCGTTATGAATATTATAAGTTGCTGGACAGTTCGTCAGTTGAGAAGGTGGTTCACATCTCTTGCTCCTGATATACTCTTTTTATTGGAAACAAAAATCAAAAAAGTTGCTGCTGAAAAATTAAAAGAAATGATTGGTTTCACAAATGCTATTGGTGTGTCGAATATTGGTTTGACAGGGGGTCTTTGCTTGATGTGGAATGATGCTGCAGTGTCTTTTACCATGACTTCATATTCGCAAAATCATATTTGTGGTGAAGTTGTTAGCAAGGGAGATGTGAAGCGGAGATTTATTGGTGTTTATGGGTGGTCGGCGAAAGCTAATAAACATAAGATGATAAGACATGGTCTCTCTTGCGTTTTCTATGTGGGAACTCTGTGGTTGGACGGCACTTTGACGAGATTTTAGATTATGGAGAAAGGGGAGGGGGTGACTAGATATAGGAGGGAGATGGCGGGTTTTCGAGAAGTGGTGGAGCAGTGTGGTCTTGCTGAATTAAGGGTTGTGGGGCAATGGTACACTTGGGAAAGTGGCAATAGTCCGGAGACAAGGGTGAAGGAATGTCTTGATCGCTATCTAGTCACTTGGGATTGGCATCAAAAATTCCCGGGAATTTTATCGAACATCTTGTGCGATATAAATCTGATCATGTTGCCATTATTCTTATGAGTCTCATTCAAGTAGGAAAAGGGGGAGGATAAAGTTCATATTCGAAACTGGATGGCTGCTTAATGAGGGGTGTGAAGGAGTTGTGCGAAAGGCATGGGAGGGGGCAGCAAGTATATCGATCCAGTCGCGTTTAGAGGCCATTGGGAGGGAGTTATTGGTGTGGAGTAAGGAGGGTTTTGGTGATTTGCCGAAGTAAATCGAGAAGGTGGAAAAAGCTATTCAGGCAGCACAAATGGCCCCGATTTCTCCTTTAAGTTGTGATATGTGCAGTGCTCTTGAAATACAGCTTGATGATTTAAATGCAAAACAAGAAGCTCGTTGGTACCTTAGATCGCGAGTAGCGGATACTAAAGATGGTGACCGTAACACAAAATATTTCACCACAAGGCCTCTCAACAAAAGCAACGCAACTGTATCAAAGGTATTAATAATGATGATGGTGTGTGTGAGACAAAGGAAGAGATGATTGAAAAAGTAGTTGGAAATTATTCCAAAAAGTTCACTTTAGATAACCTTTCATGTGAACAATATAATGAGGTGCTTAGACATGTGCGCTCTACTATTTCAGCTCGATTCAATGAAGATCTTATGCGTCCTTATACTAAGGATGAAATATATTCTGCTTTGAGTCAAATGCATCCTTGCAAAGCTCGAGGTCCAACTGGCATGCATGCAATCTTCTATCAGAAATTCTAGCATATTATTGGAGATGAGGTATTTGAATGTGAGTAATACTTTACATGGTACATTCTTCCCCGATGATGTAAATTGTACTAATTTTGCTCTAATTCCTAAAGTTTAAGTCTCCAATTGCTGAATTTAGGCCTATAAGTCTATGTAATATCTTGTATAATTACTTCTAAAGCTCTTGTAATTCGACATAAAAATATTCTCCTTGCTGTTGTCACGGAGAATCAGAGAGCCACAGAATGATTACCGACAATTCTCTAATAGCACTGGAAATCTTCCGTTCTATGAAGCAACGTAATAAAAGCAAAACAGGCATCATGGCAATATAGCTTGATATGACCAACTATGATCGTGTTGAGTGGGGTTTTATGAGAAAGCATCTTTTAACTATGGGCTTTGATGGCATATTGGTGAACTTGGTTATGCAATGTGTGACAACAATTTCTTATTCTTTCATGATCAAAAGAAGAGTATGTGTTACAGTATCTCCTACTCTGGGTTGAGACAAGGAGACCTTTTTCTCCCTTTTTATCATCTTAGTAGCTGATGCTTTTTCACATATGATACTGCAAAAAGTTGATGCTCGAATCCTTCATAGTGCAAAAACTAGCAGAAATGGTCCAGAGGTATCTCATCTTTTTTCGCACATGACAACTTACTGTTTACTAGAGCCACCCGACAGGAATGCTTAACAATCGTTGAAATTCTCAAACGGTATGAAAAAGCATCAAAAAGCATCAGGGTAGAAAATTAACTATGAAAAGTCAGAGGTGTCTTTTAGTATAGGGGTTTGCAAAGAGCGAAAAGAGGAATTAACCAATCTTCTCAAGATGAAGCAAGTTAAGGAACATCTGTGAGTGGAAATTCGAAGAAAGTAATGTTTCTTAGCATCATTGATCGAGTGTGAAAGAAATTGAGGGGGTGGAAGGAGATATTGTCAAGGGAAGGAAGTGTTGATCAAGGCAATCATCCAAGCTATTCCCAAATCTCTGATGGGGTCTATAAGTTTCCTGTGGCTATTATTCATGAGATAAGTTCAGCCATAGCTCGGATCTGGTGGGGTGGCCAGGGTGAAACTCGGGGTACGCATTGGTTGAGTTGTGATAAATTGTGCAAACCAAAATGTATAGGAGGCATGGGATTCAAAGATCTTGCAGTCTTTAATGATGCTTTGCTAGGGAGACAAGTTTGGCGGCTTCTTCATTATCCAAACTCTCTTCTTAGCCGTGTTTTGCAAGCAAAATACTACCCCAAACATCGATGGTCTCAGTTTAGGTCACTTGAATAGCTACTCTTTGGAGGAGTATTTGGAGTGCTAAGAGCTTGCTCAAAGAAGGTATAATGTATAGAGTGGGGAATGGGAGAACCATTGACATTTGGAGGGATCCTTGGGTTGGTGATGAGGGAGGGAGATACATAGAGATTGAGGCGGTTGACGGGCTGAATGTTAGTGGGAGATTTAATTGATTTTGAGAGGATGGAGTGGCGTGCTGATTCGCTTGATCACCATTTCAATAAGAGAGACAAGAGGTGTATCCTAGCTATCCCTCTTAGTTCACTCGGAGGTAGTGATGAGTTTATGTGGGCGTACTCGAGAGATGGGTGTTAACGGTCAAAACTGCTTACATGATCAGGAAAGGCGGCAACTTAGATGATTATCATGAAGCTTGGGTAGAGTTGTGGAGGGTGGATGTCTCCCCCAAGGCTCAAAATTTTTTCTTGTGGCGTGTGTCACCAGCACTCCTCCTGTTCGTGATGTCCTTAAAAAGCGCCACATCACTGAAGATGCCCAATGCCTGTGGTGTCCCAACAGAAACGTTGTACCACGCTCTAATGGGGTGTGAGTGAATTCAAGGAGTCGAGACTATGGATTGTTTGTGGTTGTGGCGAAATGGTTGAAGGGTTTGATGAGATGGCTTTCATTGATCTATTTATGTTGTGGATTAAGCTGGGTTCAAAGACTGTCCAACGTGGTTGTTTTCTAGATTGAAATATGTGGATCAAAAGAAATAAATATGTGTTTGAAAATAACTGAGTGCTTATGGAAGTGCTGGCCCAGCATGTATGTCTACCACCAAGTTGAGGAATTTAACTCCTACACAGCGCATATACGCTGGTTCATGTCGGCAAATAGCTCCAAGCTCAAAGTGGTGATGCCCACCAGGAGAGATGGTGAAAATCAATACCGACATGTCACTGAACGAAGAAGGTTGGGTGGGGTCGAGTGTTGTGGTGAAGGCAAAGTGTTAATCTCGTTGGTTAGACACGTACAAGAGCTTGGTGGCCGCCTGACATAGTAGAGGTGAAAGCCATCCACATGGCTGTGTGTTGGGCTAAGAAGCGAGTCTTGTCGAAGGTGATCATTGAATCGGACTCTCAAGTTATTATTTCCTGCCTCTCAAAAGCTGCTCTCTATTTCTCGGATCTAGATGCTATCCTTGGAGATATTATCTTTCTTTGTTCTGATTTCCACACTATAAATTTTTCTCATGTTAAAAAAGATGGTAATTATGATGCTCACCATCTTGCTAAAGTAGTGCCCTTTGGCTATGAGCAATGCTGATTTAGTGTCCAAGCAGTGTTGCTCCTTATGTACTTATGGACATGTTGTCCCTAAATTAATGCATTACAATTTTCCCCTAAAAAAAAAAGTGGGGAAGGCTTTGAACCTGGTAAAAGCTTGAATTATACATGAGAAGAAATCGGCAAGGGGAAAAAAGAAAACGAGGGATTAGAGGGAAAAAAAGGGGAGAATAAGAAAAAAAACCTACATTTATCTAATACTCCTCTGAATTTTTTTTTTTTGTGGTCTTACCATTATTATATAAGTACTCCCTCCATTTTTTTAATTGTTACGCTAATCTTATTTGACCGTTTTTGTTAATTATTACGGTTTCACTTTTTCCTTATATGGTAACCTATCACATCAAATTTTTACACTTTCCTACATCATTTACCCCACCACCCATTTTAATAATTTATCCAAAACCTTCCCACCTACCCTATTTTTCACTCTCATATAATATTTTAATCCTTCTTTTACATTTCCAAAGCTAAATATGCTTTTTTTGTACTTCTTCCGTGTTTTTTGCACAATTTTGTGAATCGATCCGTATTTGCTAGTTTATCTTAAAACCCATCCGTCACCAAGCACTTGCAATAATATCTTAGCAACAGATACCGAACACTTGCGGTACTATCTTAAAACCCATCAAGGTTCTTCAAAAAATTTCAAACACCTTTTTTGGCCCAATACCTTGTGTTACATCTATTTTTCAATTTAAAAAAATAACGTTGAAAAATGCTTAGTCAATGTCGAAAATGGGTCGAGGTTATTCCTCCCAAAATATTTTCTTCTTAAGGTCTTCTTTTGCTAGATTTGTTCTAAAATGTTGTTTCACGCAAAAACTTGTATTTAAAATGTTGTTTCTGACAAATTTTCCCAAAAAATTAACGAATAATAATAATAGACAAAACTCCCATATCTTTCTTGTAGAGTTGTAGTTTCTCCAGACTATAAGGCTTTCACTACACACTCCCCTCCCATCACCCCTTATTTACTTTACCTTTTACTTTCACTATTTTAGACAATGTTTCTCTAGAGTCCCCCCTC
This sequence comes from Beta vulgaris subsp. vulgaris, assembly GCF_026745355.1. Lineage (NCBI taxonomy): Eukaryota > Viridiplantae > Streptophyta > Magnoliopsida > Caryophyllales > Amaranthaceae > Beta > Beta vulgaris. The sequence continues at coordinate 7,978,047 of NC_079208.1, forward strand.
CCTTAAAAATAACATTTCTACTAGCAAAACTAGTAAGCCAAAGCTGCATAGGTCTTTGCTGGAGGTACCACTGCCATATATAGGGCCCACAAAATTTAATAAATAGCTGCTTATGAACTACTTACCTTGCCATGATTGCCGCTGCTCGTTGCGACCAATGGGAGTTCCGCAATTTCTGGCCCAAATATACGAAATATTCCAGCTGAAACAACCACTGAGCTGCACGTTGTGAGAAAGAAAAGATCATGTCTGTAAGCACTCAAAATTATACAATGTACGGATAAGGAATATAGAGAAAATTATTTACTTGACTGTTAATACAGCACAGTACATCCCTCCATATTCTTGACCACCCACATTCCTCCTATCAAAGAAAACAATCCAAAAAAACAAAGCCAGAATTAGGTAAAGTTACACCAACACGATCCAGGAACACATGTACAAGGATAGAGAGCCTACCCATAAACCATTGCAGGAATAAGGTCATGTCCAGACACCACATCAATTATTGGGGAAAAGGATTCCTGAGGCATGAAGACAAGAGCATAAGAAGTAAAGTTTAAGCCAGAATGCTACAGATTATCAAAGACATCACAAATGCTTTTGCCACCTTAAGATAATGAGTAATCTAAAAACTAAGAGAAGCAAATTACAAGCCCCATTTGTTTTTATAGATGGCAAAAACCTGTGATACACAACCACCCAACTTGTACTATTGTACAATCATATAACGTAAAACAACGTAAGTGTCACAATAATAAATGCATAACAAAGGGTGAGGGCCAATTGCACTATAAGGTTTTAAATTACAAATTATGTAAGCTTGAATTTTGGTGTACATCTGATGCAATCATGTTTGGCATACATTTCAAAGAAGTAGCTGGAATATTTTACGAATGTCTCCTCCCTTGGTTTGAATGGTGGCCTGTTCGCACCCTTCCAAAGGGTTGGGCATGAGGTTAATAGCCTAATATGGAACTCTTATTATTCAGTATTTGTCAGTAATACCTAACCACCTCATATTAAAACTGCTTTCAGTTTTCGTATAATCAGAAATAGCACCAGCTGAATCAGAATTGACATTTCACTCAAAGGTTGCGTTGTCATCCACTAGTTTTTCCTTCTAATTCTGCAACCAAGTGAAGCATCGAGCAAAGATAAACCACTGTAGGACAGGTTCACCAAGCAATGATAATTAGCTACTTCTGCCAGACGAAAATGGTAATATATAATAAAAAAGTTGGCTACAAAAAATTTCCAAGGTCAGCAATAATGTGTTTCCAAGATAGCTACAGGACACATAAAGTCTGACGTACAGCAGAAAAATGGAAACCAACGAAGATATTCTAGAGAAAGCATTTAAAAACCCTACATGGAAGATGGCTACAGCCTGCGAGAGCAAAGGTCTTGTTTCGGGAGACGCAATTTTTCCACTAAGTAGTCTCCAGCTTACATCCAAACCAGTTTCACTATCAGAACCAATTTGCATGTTCTTTTTCCGGATAGTATCCACAAGGGATTCAGGAAGATTCTCCACACCTCTAACCAGAAGATTCTGCAAAGAAGCGTCAATCTTTCCACAGTCCAAGCTACAAAACCATTTGCCATCAGGCAATTCCTGTAACATTGCACCATCATCTAAGGAATCAAATTAAACTGCAAATAACATGAAAAGAAAGAAAATAATTCAAAAATGTGCCCAAGCACATATGATATTATTGCATGCATGCATACCGTAAGGTCTGCCATACTATGATCCTTTAAGCAGCCAACATGATACTCCTTCTCACACTGACAGGAGACAAACAGCTCAACATTAGCTTAATTCAAGCAAACAGCTTGATCTTAGACTAGCAGAAAACACAAGATACTGGAAAAGTCTGGCCTCTGCTTGAGCCCATTCTATTTCCACTCATCTTTAACTTCTTTTAGGTGCTAGTTCTTCAATAACTCACTTCAATTGTGAAACTAAAGTTCAATGCCAGATCAAAAAGCAGGCACATAAACAAGCATATACATAGACATACACGCCTGCAGGCTCCAAGCACCCTCATCTATATTCTCAATAATTGCTACCCACCTGAAGTTTGAGCACCCTCAAGGTTCCCAACTTAACTCCCCCTCCCAACATAACCTTTGTATTTACCAACCTCAATCCCTTTCTTCTTCATTTGATCCTGCTATTTACAATCAACTTCAGTAAATCCATGTCTCTAAAATTGTCTATTCCTGTCTCATCAATGTTGCAACTCTAGGCATACATCATTCTCTCTCGGAAAACAGCAACAAGGAGAAGCGGTATGCTCAAAGATATCAAGTTAGACTGACTTCATTGATTCAGGACTTACTCCAGAAAATCCAAGGTTAGCTATACCTAGAAGGGGAAAGAGGTTTGAGCTAATTGCTTGTTTCCCATTTATAGGAGGGTTTGGTGCTTCCCCTTCAGTTACAACAGAAACAAAAAACAATAAATAAAAGGAGAGAAGATAGAAACCGAGCAGGGAATGGAAGAAGGCAGGATAAAGAAAGGAGGGTGCAAACAGTAGATGTGGAAGTTTCCTTCTTCACTTTACACTTCCAGGTGTTCTACGCTCAAAGAAAAAGTAAATAAAAAGAAGAGCAAATTAAAGGAATAGAGAGAGTAAATAAAACGTTGAGTAAAGACAGCATGCCACTAAGCCTTGTCCCTTTATAACATAATATACAGTAAAATCAGTTTTGATTAGCAAACATCACTTTTCATTAGTGATGATCAGTTTAGAACTGTAAACATCACTTTCATTCAGTAGATATAAGTCTTACTTGGTAAAACTCACTGACCAACACACAAGAAAAAAACAACTAGACAATCAGCAAAGAATAGTTTCAATCTACGAAAATAGGTTTCATCGCTTAACATTGTATTGTAAAAAACGAGAACAGGGACTGAGCCCAAAAGACCATTTTTAACAAACTCTGGGCCAAAAGATCGCTCTTATAGCCCGTTTGGTTAGTGGTCATAAATGGTGGTAATGGTAATGTAATTTAGTGTAAATTTGTAAAAAAGTTCTCATGTCAATGACCATGGTAATGAAACTTCATCACAAAATATGGGTTATCCTATATAAATTTCCATTACCAAATACCACCTTCCCAAGTGGTAACGGATAGTAATGAGATTTAAGGAAGAAAATGGATGTTTTGGAATCAAGTAGCATTACCATGGGTAACGATGGGGGATTTCCTTTACATATTTACACTATAATACATTAACATTACCACCATTTATGACATCTAACCAAACGGTCCATAAGGGTACTTCATTTATCTCACAGAAAACTTACTATTTAAGAAAAAAAAAAAAAACAATGTGCACCAAATTGAACAGACTATGCCAGGAATGAAAACATTCCTCAAATAAGAATGCCTGGACCACCAGGTCAACAGCCTCAGCGTGAGCACATGATAAAATGTCAAAATGAGAAGAATACCTGATCACATAGTATAATTGTGCGAGGTCCGAATCCTGATTTGCAAAAGTCATACTCTCTGCAGATAAAACAGTTGACACAGATTGAAATTAAATTGATCACAACACATGGAAAAAATTCTTGAGAGAAAAAAAAGCTGGAGACATCCATGAATATCAAAAGTACCACGAACATAAACAGAATGCAGGAGCATACAACTCTATGCACGAATACTTACTGGCAATTGTCTACTCATCCCACATAACCCAGAAACAATCGAAATACGATCCAAATAACATTTGCGGTACGAGAAGGATTAAATAATCCCAGAAACGCAATGCATTACCTAGTTTTCACTAAATAAGCCCAAAAGTGTACCACGCACATAACGATTTACATGTTTCAAATCGCAGTTCACAGGGGGATTAGCCAATCCATAGGAGTGGAAACATACTTGAGAAAATAATTAGATCCAGGGTTCAAGAAGTAAGAGTCAGTCTCAACGTGTATTACACTAAATTAAGAGTTGAATTACTGGGCCTTTTCGTCTACATGTTAGGGTTTATCTGCAGGTGCGCTTCACGAGGTCCCACAATACTCGGGGTACCTTCGCTGGCAACCGCTGCTGGACTGAATTCCCCCTTCATATCGTTTTCTTTTTCTCTCCTGATTTGCTAAATTGTCTTGTCTTTGCTCTTTACCTCTCTCCTCCTGCCTTTGTCTCTCCAGTCTCCACCTAGTAAATTTGGGCCGAGTAATGTTAAATCAAAACAATTTTAGTGCTTTAACTTTTTAATTGCTTGGGACTTTTTGCATTTCCGGGTACAACCATTACTCTCTTTTCTTCAAAGAATTTACTAGTCCTAATAGTGTACTTCCTATACACACTTCGTTAGGAGATCCTGTATAAGCAAAAATCATAACAAAATAATTTTCGCGCCTCCAAGTCCATAAACAAGTTTTCCAGCCTTTTAGAACGTCAAAACACTGAAGAGCCCATGTGAGTTGACTTTACCGGCTTACCCAACCGTCCACTCACAATTTAGCAGGAGAGAGAAAGGCCAAAACAAAGAAATAAAGAGTGAAGATTGAAAACACGGCAGGTAAAAGCAAGACAGACTAGAAACGCGATAACCAGCCAGAATTCCAGCAGCGATCACCCAGAAATACCAGAAGGCCGGAACACTGGTGGTCTTTGTAAACCAAACCTGCTGATGTTCCGACAAGTAACATTAAAAGAATAATTGTCAACTACTACCTTTTAAATGGGTCACTTTGTGATCAGAGCCTTCTCCGACAAATAATCGAAATTAATAAATCTTCAAAGAGCTTTAGTTATTATTGTTACCTTTGCCAACTTCCAATAGGTTTTTTGGGCTAAGACTGCAACTTGGGGCAAAAATTGCCGGTGTGACAGATTAATTATATACATTATGAAATCATTTTGGGAAAAAAGATTCACCGAAAATCTGGCAAATGGTATCAATAACACCGTAAAGGTGTAGAGTGTTCTAAAAGGTAATGATTCAAAGTGAAAATATAGTAGGACAAAATTTTCTAGGATAAAAGCCCCAATTATTCAAATTTTAATTTACTGTATTACTCTTTGAGCTTGAGATCTAAGGCCTACAATTGAGCCCTAGATCTGATGATTTAATCTATCATCTTCTTTCCCTGTCATGGATCGTCCAATTGCTGCGTCCATTTTCATCTTGCTGGATCTAACCCGTATTTCGTGTCCACCCTCCCATCGGGTCGGGTCGACACATGTATGGCAGGGAAAAGTGACAAGTCTGAGCATCAGAGCTGTAATGAAAATAACCAACTTATCCACACATGACCCTCCCCCCATTTCCGGAATTGCGTATTTGTATCTAATTACATTCACCATCACATCATGAATGGCCTCCAGCCCTCAACAACTTGGATGATCAAGTAAGACAAGCACTCTTGTTTAGGTTCCATATATGAAAGAGCATATGATTAGGATAAATAAACACAGGGTTTAACAGCTACTAAAAAATGCTTCCCAAATAAGTCCATCCACACTTGCAAGCAGAAGAACTTTAATGCAAACAGGGAAAATGGAAGTACCTGCATAATATGCAAGCACTAACTTCAGAAGCTAAGTTGTTGACAATTCGAATTGACCGTTTTGTTATCTGCTCTATGGGATCAACTCCAGATACTCTTCCAGCAGCAAGCGCATTAGCATTATGTGAAACGAATTTCTCCCTTTCAAACATGTTCTCGCAGTATTTACAATACCATTTACCCTGAGGTATGCTGGGCAACGAAGCACATACTGCATTGAACCAAAAAATATAAGACACACAGACACTCATTGTATAGCCAATGTCAAGATGTAAACTACATCTGCTTGACAATTTGGAATAAAAATTACGCAAATGTACCAGTAGAACTCATATGAAACAAACACATCTTCAACTAGTGGACTAAAGACAGAAATCGGGGGAGGGGTGAAAATAGAGACAAGTTGAGCAACAACCCAAATCACTATTGTATTTATTTTTTGAGAGGGGGGGACACAATCTAAGGTAAGTCACAAAAACAATCAGAGGGAGCTTTCAAAGAAGATACAATAATCAAAAGTGTTACTTCATAAGAAGCTTTCCACATTCTTGCACCTAGCAAACTCCCATCTTATTATCCCTCCAGACTCACCCAATAAGAACAGGAGAACAAGACCGTCCATATATTCTCTTCTGAAACAGCCTCGCTACCAGCTTTCTTACAACATCATATACTATCAACATAAGCACCCCAAATTTCACAGCTAATGTAAATAATTTAGAAGCATATATCATTGAACCAGTGAGCAGCTGACCCCTGAAACAAAGTTATCTGGAAAAAGACAGAATCATAGAAAAGCTGGCATTGGAATTATATTTTTTCATTCTCCAGCAGATTCTAGAAGCCATACATCCCAAAATCAAACGAAAAAGTCTCAATCTATATAATTAGTATGAAAACAGACTCCAGCAACTATAGTATTATTGTGTAATACCGACTTCCTTCACAGAGCCAATACACTATTCACGCAATCACTTGATAAACAAATGATCCTGTACTTAAATCCTCACCTTAACACAATTTTAAATAGACCAACAAGCTTCATTACATGAAGAAGTGAAGAACACATATCATAGAACACTCAAACGAATCCATTACCCTTCTATCCCCCAAGGTATAAGAAATAACTTTACCCTTGTGAAAGGCTCTCGGACATCCATCACAAAGAAGAAGATTCCCGCCATCAGCACAAATTGAGCACAGGTCATCATTGTACTTGGCAGATTGCAGACGATCTTTTATCAGAGTTACTGATAACTCATGCAATGAGACTCCATTAGAAGTGTATATATAGCAATACCTGCCAGATCATTGACAATGATAAACGCTCGAGCAAAAACAAAAGACAGCTCTAAGATGGTATGCTGAAAAATGGTCCAAAGAAACATACGGTTTTCTCCGTGAAGCACAGCCAGCATGTGCCTCGAACTGTGAAGCACTGACCTGAATGATATTTTTATGTGAATTACACACTTGAAAGAAGATGATAAAACCGGGGTCAAAGTAAAAACAGAGAAACGCACCACCATGTCACAGCAATTACAAAATATTCCAGAACCCTTTTTAAAGCCATCCAGTAATTTCTACACAAAAGAATATCAGCTTTAGAAAGATTAGATTGCACATATATTTCCGTAGTCAAAACTGATCCTTATATACACCAACCTGTCCCCTTGCATAATAGCCAAGTTCCGTTCCATCAGGCAATACATCATCTTCAAAAACCAACTTATGCAGCCGGAGATCTCTGAATGAAACAGTCACCCACACAAGATACTATTCAGTAGAAACATACAAGAATTACAAATTTAGAAAAGTAATATTTGCTAGCCAATACCATGTTGGTGACCAAAAGCTTGTGTTTCACAATGAATTTGGACTGGCTCACACGCAACTAACAGGCAGGTTGTACAGAATCATATATAAGGGCAAGGGAAATTCAGAATCAGCATCGCAATATAAAAAATACAGCTGCATACTGCAGTATTTAGTCTGAAACATTCTACTTGTCTTCAAAAACAACGAAGTGATTTCAGTGGTCCGTATAAGTTCTAAAGCTAAACTTTGTAGGAAAAATGTCATAAATAACCTTTTAGATATTTCCTCCGTTCCATAATAAGTGAAACACTTCTCTCTTTTATGTGAGAGCTTTTTTAAAGAAGTCCTCACTTATTATGGAACGGAGGAAGTACAAGATTTTGCGAGACACAATATTTTAAAAAATCTGGCAAAAGAAAACGTTAAAATAGATCTTTTCACCACAAACAATCTTGACCTATTTTCCGGCATTAATCAAGTATTTTCCGGTGTTGACTCATAAATATTAAACATGTGCAAGGCAACGTGACCCACATCTCTTATGTTTCAACCCCATTTTCCGGCATTAGTGTTGATTCCACGAGTGTATGTTGGGATCATGGAGTGATATGGGATTGAAACATAAGAGATGTAGATCACGTGCGCTGCACATATTTGGTTTTAATGAGCCAACATCGCAAAATACTCGGCCAATGCCGGAAAATGGGTCAAGATTGTTCCTCGCAAAAAAATGTTTTTAAGGTCCTATTTTGCCAGTTTTTTCAAAAGGTTGTTTCTCGCAAAAACTTGTAATTAAAAGATTGTTTCCGACAATTTTTTCAACTTTGTGTTTAACATTTATAAGACACCAAAGTGGGTAAAATGGCTTTTTAATACACCAAAACTAAACATGGTTTTACCAAAACACCAAACTGACACAAGTTGATCCCAAAACCATTGAACTCTCTTTAATTATTATTTGATGCTCAACTGTCCACCTAGATTCTTCATAAAATTTTAAGATGGTTATCCAAGGGGTATCCCATTGATACCGGGAACGTGGTACGTGGCCACGTTCCACGGGATACGTCCCGGAACATGGTACGTGGTCTAGGAGTCCATCTAGTTTACTCTAGAGATTGCGTTTCGCGTTTCCATTTCCATAATGTTCCGGAACGTTCTACGTTCCATGTAACAATGAGGTAAGCCATAAAGAAGGAAAAATAAAAAGCCTACTAATGTGGTACATTTTCTCCCCAAAGCTTTCCTATACTTTCATACAAGTGGTCAATAAAATGATAGCTGGTCGAAAGATGTTGAACTAATATATTTTCCCACTTGTCCACATAATTCTTTTTTTCCGCCTTACAACAGGTTTAATATTTAATGTGACCATCTGATGAATCATGAAACGGAGCTCCAGACTGCATTTTCAAGATTACAGTCAGAGAAAAGAGGATTTGATAAAAGACAAAAGTGGCGGGACCAAATATAGAGTGTGAGTAGCTTGTATAACAAAGAAGTATCTCTGCATACTTGAGATAACACCATCGAATCCCATATTTCATAATGTCTCAACTAATAAAATTTCTAGTATCATTTTAAATTCTGCTATTAATAACAACTGCTTCACAACTGACTTTTATTCTAATAGAGTGGAATATTCAGTTGATAATATGTAAAGTCGGATTCGGAAAATGGAGTAGAAGAGAAAAGGAACCTTAAATCTGATGAGCAAAGGATTTGGTGACTGAGTACATAAATTAATTTATAATTAACATAAATAAGGATGACATAAGCTTTTTGTTTTATAGTTGTGATAGTAGTCATAGTACAATGTTATCATATAAATTGTGTTGTGTTCCAAGAGTAGTTTTTTTTTTTTAATACCAAATGAAACATTTTCGTCCACTTTAGTGTTTTATAAATACCTTGACAAGTTCTGGTGCTTTCTAGTTTTCAGAGTTTCACAAGTTCACATTAAAGGTTGGAAAATACTTTGTTGCGACAAAAACTATTTTGACGGGCTTATATAGCCATGTCCATTTAAAATTATCCTAGTGGCGGCATGATAACTGAGATCAAAAAATTATGCATCACAAGTGCAAATTTCCCACATGCAAGAAATACTATACAAGAACTGGGATCAATAGTAAGGGAGGGTTATAAAAGCTTGCGATATAGAACAGCAACCAGGCAACAATATAACAAATGCTTACATTACCCAATGAACTGATTCAAGCAAACAGATCAGACTCAAAAGGTCAGACATATTGGTAAGGCAAAGGAAAGGGAACAAACTTTCTCGTAATTTTTCCGCTGGTCGTCTTCTCTGATGATTTAAGAGCTGAAGGAGTCTTAGGAACCTTGGGTGTCAAAAGTTCCTTTCTTGACCTAAACAAACATGATTAAAATATATTCACATTAAAAAGTTGATAAATTATGAAAAACCATGCAACAGAGATCGCCGCATCAACCATAATATCAACACCAGAACCAGCAAATATCATTTCCAGGAAGGGTGTCAATTCTGTCAAAGCATTTACCTTTTCAAGGCTTTTGCAGAATCATTTCCAAGTGACGATTTTCCCCCCCGAGCCGATCTGAAAGACTTTGGAGATGAAGCTGCTTTAAATGACCTGTGTTAACAAATTAGATGAGATCCATGCTAATATAGACAAGAAATCATATCACACATCGTCCTTTACTTGCTCGAAAAGCAAATCAATTACCTAATGGGTAAATCACACAGGTAACAAAATGAATCCCTAAAGATTCAGATCCAATTGTTAATGAAAATGTGGCAATCTATTCTCACAGTCCCTGAACATATGATCCATACCTTTTCTTCAATTTCTTGCGACAACTTGATCCTGCAGATTTTTCCATCACAGGACTGTCACAAATCTTTGGGACAAAAGATGCTTCTTGTGAGCTGCAATGACAAAAGATACAAAAATTTATGTAACTTCCAATTTTTTTGGGGGGTAAACATTTGATGTTATGTTAAAAACTTTTTCGCTAGCCATGAATAAAACAAGTTGACAGCTGATTACTTACTCAGGCATGATGTAAATCAAGAGTCAAGACTGACAATGATGTTTAAGGAGTTTTAAGTCTAGGTTAATATCATCAAGGAGTGAGGATACTATATGCTTATTGCAAAATCACAATTAAGAAAAAAGGGACCGATAAGAGTCGAAACACAAATAAATTTCAGCCCATTGATATAGAAAAGGGGTATCTAAACCGGGGTCAAAAAAAAAAGATATACAGGTCAGGCCCAAGTAGAGGTTTATTACCAAGGTGATGTGACCATATTGGGACAGAACCTCAGTCACAGAGCCCATTTCTGTAAAAAGTCAAAAGACTCCACTTATAGCAAATGCAATTAGTATTAACTCTCTTTCCTCCTTTCTCCCGAAACCCGACATATAAGTACCAAACTTGTGGCTAGGATACTAGGAGAATTTAAAGATATCAATATATAAATGGACACGAGTAATTCTCTTTTTCGCATCACAGACTCGAAAATGAAGATCCATAGGTTCCACTGTTCCGATGGCGCAAAGCACCTCAATTCTCACGGGAAAGGTGCACTAATTTGGGAAAATTTTACAACCCAAATCACAAGATGACTAAGCGTATGTTACATCCAACTTATTTTATTCTCACTGATTCTTAATTTTTCTGAACTTCTTTATTCTTGACTTTTTCTGAACTTAGTTAAAATCTTTAGAGCTTCCCTAAACTTTTCAAAGTAAAAATCAAGTTGAATAGAAGAGCCAAACAGCATAAGCAATAACTTATCATCCTTCCCAATCACTACCTCTGACCCTGCTGATCTTTTAACTTTGCCACTTACATTTGTGCCAATTACATTGCCATTACCTTTTATGGACAATGTTCGCCAATAAATTTAAGTACTATCTTTCCCCCTTGATTACTTTTTTATCATTTCTTTCTCTCCACCGTAAACTTTAAAAGCCACTTGCACAATAGGAGTATTTAGTTTACATTTTACTCACATGGGTCCCTATTTTATTTCACTCTTATGATCTTATCTCTTTCTTCACCACATGGGCTCCTTAAACATTATGTCTTCACCCCAGGGGCCCAGTTGCAATTATCTTCGAACAAAGAAAGTATTACTGCGGATGAAGAACAAGGAAACAATATTAATCTAGATATTTCAAAGTGCAGAATCCGAAATTTGGCAGAAACTCTATTTGTATCTGATATTACCCAAACCTAAGGATTAATAGGGAACTTGAAACCTATAACAAACACGCGTCTATAATAAAGATAAAAAGTAACACGAAATTCATAAACGCGTGCACGTGCGCACACGCACGCACCAAACACAATAATCGACTGTAATTTACTTTCAGCACTTTCGAAATTCCATTGACTACTCTTTCAAAAAACAATATTCTCCATATGTGTCTTTCAGAAGGCCTTGATCAGACAAGGGTAAGGCCAGATAAATATAGACTTCTCTAAACACCCGTCCAAGGCATATAAGATCCATGTTTGTAGTTGTTAGTGTTGTCTCATCGCCAAAGGTTACCATCTAAGTTAGCGAGCCCAAAAGCAATTCAGAATGCAGCACTTACTTGTTTACCATTTCTTCATGCGTCATTGTTCCCGAAATTGTTCTAATCCTCGGACTGCTACGTAATTTTGGTGTAAGAAAGGTATCTGCAGATCTGTATCCAACAAATACAAAATCAAATGCTTATATTGGAAATCTTGGTAACGTATGCACATGCTTTATATGGCATCAGACTATGGCACCCACTGGTAAAATTTTGTAAGCAAAAGAAGGCAAATAATGCATAAATGTACTTATGTTGGACGAAGCAAGATCGTACAGAACCAGAATTCACAAAATACTAACCTTTTAACTCGTAATGATTGGCTTCTTTTTTGAAGCGCGTCCAAAAGCATATCAGATTGAGAAGTGTGCGACTTTGGTGTAAGAAATGCTTCTGCTGACCTGAAATCACCATAGAAGTATGAAGTGTCAGTAATGACAATTATATGTACCTGACTAATGGGGAAAATCGACAGCAAAACAATGCAAATCACTTGCAATCCTTCACTACCAGATAGTAACATATAGGGACTGGGAAGAAGGGGTATAAGTATAAGCTGATTTACAGGAAAAAGTTTACAAAAGATTCGACTAGGGACACTAACTTTTCAGCAGTATTTCGCTCACTATTATCTTGAAGGTCGCCACATTCTGAAGCAGCTTGAGAAGGAAAGACAAACTTCGAAGACCTGAAAAGGCCAGTACATGTTATAGTAGACACCAATTCAAAGCAATCTTTCATGCTCTAAAAGCTCATAATTCATTCACCAAATTGACACAAAAGCTGTCCAATTAAACTACATGATTCAAGGAAAAAAAAAACAATAATAGACTACTTTATCCATAATACACTATATTCACAACAACTTCCAACGTGGATCCTGCTAAAGAACAAATAATCTATAGATCAGATTGTATTACCAAAAAGAAGACAAATAGCCAAAAAAAAAAATGGTATAATGGAGAGATCACCTTCCCGAAAACGACAAGTATATAGACAACATACAACTGATAAACTGGACATTCTTGCGACCCCCTTAAGAACAGCATTTATGATGCACTAGCAATTTACAGTCTCCCATATGCAAGTCTTCTAGAATTCAAAAAGCACTAATGCAATCAAAGTGTATTTCATACATACTTGACAGAATTATTACAGACTTACAGTCAAAAATCAACAGCAGTATCTCTTGCACAAAAGAAAATTTAAAAGCATGTTGGAAGATATGTGCTTCTAAAAATAATATCAGCCTGAGAAAATCCAAACAAAAGTATGATAAATGCTTCCCTTAAAGAAGAAAGTTTCAGCCCACTTGAAGACATTTCCACAAGAAGATCAGATAGTCCGAAAATTTTCCTAATTTATTTAAAATCTACTCCCTCCATCGCAAAATAATTTCACAGCCATTTTGGCACAAATTTCTATAAAAGTGAAAAAGTAAAGAAAGATGTGGGTGGGCAGGTGTAGGGCCGCATGCGCTGAAGCTGGTAGGAATAGATAACATCATAAATAAGTCTGCAATGATACAGATGCTGGAAGAGATCTTGCAAGCCTGTTGCTACATAGTTTTACGGTTTTACCCTTATATTTGCTGATTTCTTTACTAATATATGTACAAGAATTCATAACAGGGATATGAAATAACTCTCTGGGCTTCAAAATCCGCTAGTCATTTCATGTTCTTTTCCATGGTACTAACAGATCTTTGAGCTTACTCGGCTAAATCCAACTAACCCCAAAACAAAACAGATTCAAATTGCACTGGCTCGGAGAAAGCGTCAATGGACAAAGAGCTTGGAGAGATAAATCATATACTTGCGAAAATGAATTGTCTTCTTCTATGTACATCCTTATTAAGAATGTTTGAGAGTCCTCCCCCCCCCCCTCTTCTTTAAAAGTGTTCTTGGACTTCGACCTCAAAATGGTCTTAAGAGGGAGGCAGGAGTCGATCCATCTCTCCAAGCATGTTACCAAGATTTCTAAGCAAAAATAATTGCATCCTTATAACCAGACCATTCAAAACCTCCTTTCTGGCTTCAATATGATTTTTCAATACACAGAAGACAAATTTCTCTAACCAATCATTAGATAACCTAGAATAAGGATAAGCCACAATGCTTTTCTTATCTAGTCCACCATACAACTTAATGCACCATAGCTTCCTCTAGAGTGATTTGAAGACTGAATTCCACAGGACATACACCACATAAAACATCAGGCCGAAAGAGTACTTAGAACTGCTATCTACTCAAACTCTTGTCTAGAAAATATCACTACAGCATCTTATAGCGAGGCTCTATGTGAAGTAAATTAGCCATTCGAACACATTAATTAACCCTAAACTAATATTAAAAAGGGAAAGGGACAGAATGATTTAGCCTAAACTTAATACTAATCCCACTTTCCAAAATCTCCAAATACAAAAGTCACATTTTTATATAATAAGCTGAAGCATAAAATGCAATTAAAAACAATAAAGAGAGGAAAATGAGGAAAAAAGACAAGGAGAAAGAAGAAAACAATAAGGACACAAAAAGGAATGTCAGTGCACAGCGACACAGCCCTTTTCTAGGGGGTCAAAAGTAGGAATCAAAACGGACAAGGACCATGGCCCAATTACAACGACAATCCACCATGGCACCAAGTCAAAAAGATTAGATTAAAAGAGACTTAGATAAGGTTGGAGAACTACCGGAGCAGGATGTACACACTCGTACTCCCCTCACTTGCTAGAAATAGAGCCTAAGTTTGATACTCAATATGCCCAAGATTTAATTAGTGCTATTCATACATTCAAACCAGCCCATCTTAAGAACAAGCTATACATCTACAAGTGTTACGACTAACCAGGTCTTCTGATGTATATTATGACCTGACAGCATGTAAACAAGCATTGTAATGGAGAAGCAGCGTGACGTACAAGCATAACCCTTTTGGAATCATAAAACCTATAAATCGGTTCATCTACTAGTTCGGACTTTAAGGACTTTGAGTTTGCTCATGCTCTGCACAGCTTCAGATAACTCTAAATCATGCAACATCTCATTTTACTGACATCAATTTAATCTAGCTTCAAGGTTTAAGCCTATAAAAGAAATATCTACACCATACGAAAACGACCGCCAACGTAAAAGTTAAGGAACAAAATTTTGAGTAATGAGCCAATAAGAACAGAATAAAGTTGTCGAGCTCAAAAAAAATCAGACCTACACCGTTTACGAGTTGAGTACACTGGACCAATAGGGGACAAATTTGACATAACACATTTACTGCACACTGGCTCGGGAGTTTCTGCGTCCATGGAGGAATATGGCTCTAGAATCAAACAAAGACCGTGGTCAAAGGACAGAGCATTATAAGATAGGCAATTCAAATTTGACCATTCGTGCATCTTAATAAAGTAACAAAAGGGTTGTAACTCACCTTTGCAATTCTCACATATAATAAACTTCTTTTCAGGCAAAGGACCAATAGCGTTTTGAACAGTGGCTTCTAATGTATCAAGACGAGTACTCTTGCATGCTTTTAGTATCTGAATTAAACTCCTTCCATTCTCAAGGTATATGTATTGTGCCGCCCGTTTGTACTTGTTACAAGCATGAATCTCAAACAGAGAAGGGGGGATAACCTACGAGGTAGATATAACCACGAGCTAAGAATTGATAAATATGTTACCTAATTAAAATCTCATAATGGACAATTGCCTTAAATGCCAATACTCACTTTGCATCCTTTGCACAAGCCACAAGAACAAAGTATGCCAATACCTCTGATTCTTCCATTAAGCTTCAGACCCTAAAATGAAACAGTACGTATGTATAAGCATAAATTACGTAAAAACGTTAGGAAAGAGCCAAAAACAAAGGGAACCAGACAATTTCCACTAGATGGAACATAAATTCAATCATTCTACTTGCATGAAAGATATATACTCTATGTCTCTACGTAACAAATTGCGAAAATGGTAAGTTAATGTTATACAAAAGATACCTTGCCGCCATCATAATAAACCGGACACCCCTCCAACAAACCCGTCGCAAGAAGCTCCTGAACATTGCTTGGGATTTTTGCATGGGATATCTGTTTTGACATTTTCATCTCTAATTTCCTCCTGGGAGTTGCTGAACTAGGTTCTTCTCTAGCTTTGTCAACATCACATTCTCCATTCTCATTACTCGTCCCACGTACCGCCTTTTCTGTATCTAGAATGACAGTTCCTACAGAACACAACTCACTGTCGTCTGATTTAGGCTTCGAAACTGACCGAGTAAATCTTCTTGTATGTTTCTCAGGTGATAAATTATCTACTTCCCCTTTATTCACACTCATTGAGGTTTCTACAACTACTATTTCCTTACAAACTTCTCCATTATCCTCATTCATTACTACCTTGCTATTTTCGACTGTTCCGTCTACAGAATCATTCCCTGTTGCCACTGTATCAACCTTAGCTTTCAATGCTGATCGAGTAAACCGCCTCGGATAACTATCAACAGACGACTTCTTGGCATCACCATTAACAGCATTCAACGGCGATTTCGTCAAAACTTCTTCCACCAATTTATCTTTATCATCTTCAATACTACCACTATTAATATCATCCACTTCAGTAACAACCGCATTCTCCCCAGCAACCACCAAACCTTGTTCCTCTACATTATTCAAATCCAATCCATCCTTCACTTCAACCACCATTGAAGAAGGCTCATCCACATTCTCAACTGCCACAACATTCTCCCGCTCCTCCACCTCTTTAGAATCGTCACGAATCGCATTCCGACATCCTACAACTTCTTCATCACTTGTCCTTGAAACCTCAACAACTCCATGAACACCATTACTCAACAACTCAGCTTTCGCCACTTGAACAGACTTCTTCACTCTCTTATACACTAAACTCTCGGTAACTCCAACACCAGAAGACCGCTTACTCGACCGAGTTGCTCTCAAACTTGAATCCAGCACCGGTGACTTACTCACCAATGCCGCTAACTCACGCTTCATTTCTCACAAAATCAAAAACATCAAGCACAAACACAACAATCTCTTCTCCTTTAATCGTCAACTTCAATCAAACCTCCACAATCAAAACAACAACAAATCGCGAAAACAAAACCCTAAATTTCCGCTTTTTTTCCGGCGAATGCGTATCGAAATTCGATTCTTCGAAAACAAAATTTGAAAATGAGCAGATTAAAAACAGGTTGAATTAGGTAAAAGAAGATCGGAAATCAGAGGAGAGAGAAAAAGAGATCTCGATTAATTTAGGAGAAGAAAGTGATTAGATTTTGATTTTTTTTGAAGATGAAGGAGAAAGCAAAGAGGGTAGAGATAGAGAGAGAAAATATATATTTTCTGGGAGAAGGAGAAGGACCAATGGCTGGTTTTCAGGAAATGTTTTTTTAAAAAAAATTAAAAGGGGAAGAAGGAGGAACCACCGCACCGCTTTAAAAATATTTCGGCGTTTTCCCACTCTGGTGTAAAATAAAATCCTACTTGGTTTGTTTAGATTTTTTTGATGTAACCAAAATGGTAAGATGACTGATGAAGTTTTGATTCCTTTTTTTGAAGTGAAGAAAAGGTGGAGAAATTAGTTGAAAAGGAATGGAGGGAAAGTTTTTTTTATTCATATTAGTTGATGATAGTGCTTTTTGGGCCTTGGGCATAATGTTGTTTATGTTTTTTTTTTTCAACAAGTACACAAAGCCATATAGGAAAACAAACCTAACCCATTATTCATGATCAAAGGTCATTTTGTGAGATACAAAGACCATTGTAAGAATAGGAGTTAGCTTAAGTGGGTAGAGCGTTCCCTCTTGGCTCCTGAGGTCAGGGATTTGATCTTTACTCCCGCATTATGTTGGGGTATTTCCTTTGCATGCTATGCATGCCTTACCAGCCAATGTGTTGGTGTTTCCTACAGGCTAGTAGCCTTGTAGGGATTAGCCTTTAGGCTGACTTAATTTCCTAATAAAAAAAAAGACCATTTCTGTTATATAAGTCAAGAGGGAGGAAGATGGTGTCCTCTCATAAAAAGTCTAATATACCCTTAATGAAAGTAAATTGTCATATAAATCTTTTATTCTTACTTGCCATATATATTGAACAAGTTAATAATGGAATTGAATTTGAAATTTCAATTGAATATTAAATTAAGGAGAATGATTTCCTTTATTACCTACGTGTGAAAAAAAATTATTCACAAATTAAATTAATAATATAACTTTATCGACACGATTAGAAGAAAAAATTAAAACTTGAATTTCATATTAATAAATATACTCATAATATTTTAAAACCTAAATGTTGATTATTTTTCGGTAACCTCTATTACATAAATCAAACTCTTTTCGATAATTGAACCTGATACATAAATTCTTCCACTTTATTTGAGCATAGACTTTTCTATTGTATCTTTCTCTCAATAATATATTTGAATAATGATGAACAAATAACTAATAAAACCAATGAAACATTGATTTAAGAAAAAAAAAGTAAAAAGTTAACATTAATTCTAAATGTATTTTTGAATCAAATTTTTTATACAACTGATGTATAACTAATTGAGAAAAACAAAAAATATTAATAGTTTACGCACGCATAGTGAGCAAAAAATGCTAGTTACAAATATGACAACCATTATTTAACTGACGCTTTTTCCTTGGGACATAGTAGATATTTGATGAGTGGATAAAATCCTTCCTTTTCTTGTCGCTGACAAACTTGTACTTAGAAGCACAATTAGATGTTGAAGAAACAATATTCTTATTCCTGGAACTTGTCCTTCTGCCGCCATTTTTGGTTGTTCGAGGGCAAGTCTTCATTATTCTTATTGTAATTGAAAGTCTTGAACGTTGCTTCCCTCTTGAGCTTCGAGCATATCCAGAGACTATTTTAATATTTTTCGTGATCCTAAAATCATTACAAAGGTAACCTATAATGTTGCTCCTTACCCTGTTAACCTCATCATTATTCGTGAGTGCATGCAAAGCCTCCAATGTTGGGACTTCTTTGCTTTGAGCTTTCGGTTCCATATTGCAATAACATATCACTTGATTTCGTTCCAAGTCATCAGACATGGGCGACTTAACCACACCCTGTGAGTATAGGTGATGAACAGTACTTGATTTTATTATGTTACAACTCTTTATTGTCTTCCTCCTAATACTATTGGTGCGCATTGTGGATACCCATTAGATTAGTGAGGGGTGTGCACACTAGGGACGTTCTGCAAAACGATATTGGTCATTACTCTTAATTATCTGGGTGACGACCCATGTTGAAGTAGGTGGTTACTGGGATTAGTCCCGGCCTACTGACGTTCAATTCCCTTCTAATAAATAAAATTGTTGTGTATGACTCATATAAACTTGAATAATTGAAATGGTTAATCATATTATATACTTGTCTGTATTATGTTATACTTGTCTGCATTGTATTATATTTGTATGTATGTTATAAAAATTATTTTTAAAATATAACTATTATTACTATTATTTTACGGGATGGAGTTGTAATTACTTAGCTTTCGCTAATTTTTGTGTTTTTGTTTTTCTTTGCTCTTTTTCTATTTATATTGTGCAGGTTGGTGAAAGGGACTACGTTGCAGGAATGAGTGAATTTATAGTTTTTAAGTTCACCTAGTTTAATAAACACTACAGTACTGCCATTTGAGATTGTTTAGTTTTGTTTGGTATAAAGTAGACAACTTAGTTTGGTTTATTTTGATACTTTGGTTTGTGAGTAAAATTTTTATTTCTAATAATTAGCCTTGCATTTATTTTGAACAATAGATGCGGCGGTAACACCCTAAAGGTTTGGTCAGATATTTTAATGAAAAGTGAATATTTTATAAAGTTTTAGAACCAAAGTTTTGGGGTGTTACAAATTGGTATTCAGAGCTTAGGTTATAATTAATAAATATAAATTAGGAGTTAATAAAATTTGATAAATAATTACGAGTCTAAGGTTAAATTAAGTAATAAACATTAAAATAAATTGTGAGAGTGGGATCGAAAAGGGTTTATGTGCCTTAATGTGAAAGCACTTATTTCAGGTGCTTATTAATTGTTTCTTTTCGTTCTTGTATGTTTAGATGTTGTAACTACAAGAAAATGTTGTGCTCGGATGACCGACCATAGGATTTAGAGATTTTATATTAAGGTCGTATACGAAGTTATTTAGTAGTATTGAAAATTCTCTAAGTTCCTATTTATGTGTTTTAATTATGAATCTTATTACTTGACTATTTGAGTTGATTAGAGTTTAAGTTCTTGTTATAATTATTGCTTACTTGTCAAATTGATGTTATGTGGAAGCATGCAAAGGTTGTCTTGAAATGTTATGATGAAATATAGTTTGGTTGAGTCATGAAATTTTCTTATGATGAAAGTTTGTATTGAGTAAATAAAACGATGTGCAAGACCATGTATGGGTGAATAGATGTAGTAATACCAATGCGATGTGCAGGAATTGTATGCAAACCTATCAAGTATACACTAGATCTCGTAGGAGGACTTTTGAACAAATGGCTGAAACCCCTGAACAACTGCTTGAGAGACTGAGATCTCTTGAACAACTTTCGCAACGTATGGGTTTAGTGTTACAAAACCAATTAGGGAATAATGGTGGAGAGGACCCACAAGCTGCTATGGCAAAGAAGTTAGCAACCCTTAAACCTCCAATCTTTGTAGGAAAGGAAGACTCCTTTCTCTTAGAGAACTGGCTAAGAGACTTTGATAAGTTATTCACTGCTCAGGGACACCTGAAGCTCAAAAAGTAGACCAAGCTACCTTTTATTGAGGGAGGATGCAGACACTTGGTGGGAGAGTCAAGGACCTATTGTTAGAGCTCAGGAAAACTTTAATTGGAATGATTTTAAGTTGCTATTAAGGATAGGTTTTTCCCTGAACATATTAGGAGGCAGAAATACAATGAGTTCACTAGATTTAACCAGGGAGGTACTATGTCTGTGCAGGAGTATGCCCAAAAGTTTAATGAGTTAGCTAGATTTTGTCCTAATGTTGTGCCAGATGAGAGAGCCAAGGCTCAAAAGTTTGAGGATGGATTAGCATTTAGAATTCAGACCAGACTTGGAGGAGCAACTTCTGCAACTTTTCAGGAGGCTTATGCTAAGGCTTCTAATATGAGAGGATTTTGAGGCGTGAAGAGGAAGTTATGGGGAGGAATAAGAGAAAAGACCCACCTAACAACCAAAATGACCATGGAAATGACAAGAAACCTCGATATGGGGGTAACAATAATAATGGGGGCAATAATCTGACTAATGGTGGTGGTAATTATCAAGGGAATCGTAGCAACTACCAAGGTCAGGGGAGATCAAACCAGCAAGGATCCCGTACCCAGAACCCTACTTGTAGAAAGTGTAACAAAAGCCACCCAGGATTTACCTGTCAAGGAGACCCAATAACTTGTTATGCTTGTGGAGAGAAAGGGCATAAGGCTAATCAGTGTCCCAAGCGTCAGAATAATGGACAAAATGGGAACAATGGGGGAAATAGGAATGGTCATGGGCCTAATCAGAACCAGAATAACAATAACCGTCCCTACAACAACAACAACTCACAGGGTCAGACTTCGAATGCTCAAGGGGGGAACAATACTCAGCATAATGGTCAGAATAACAATCGAGCAAATGGAGGAAACAACAATCAGAACGGCAATGGAAATGGTGCTCGAGGCAACAATGGAAGAATCTATGTTATGAGCCAGAATGAAGCAGACACCAACGCCAATGTTGTGACGGGTACTTTCCTCGTAAACTCTAACCCTGCTTACTTGCTTTTTGATTCTGGGGCGTCTCATTCTTTCATAGCTCGTTCATTTGTTGAAAAGTTAGATCTAAAACCCTCAATCTTGTGTCAAACTTTCATTACAATACCTTCAGGAGAAGTAGTTCCTTGTAGTTCTCTATACCAAGACATACCCATTACCATATTAGGATCTGATTTGCCGGCTGATCTTATTCAGTTTGACCTACCCGACTTTGATGTAATATTGGGGATGGATTGGCTTGCTAAGTATAGAGCTAGGATAGAGTGTCATACTCAAAAGGTGTCTCTTAGGGGGCCAAAGGGAAATAGAATATCCTATCAAGGAATTGTTTCTAAACCTGGAGTCAGTATTGTGTCAGCCATGTCATTCAAAACCTATATTAGGAAGGGCTATCCCATATATTTGTGCCATGTGAAGGATGTGAGTGTGGAGGATGGAGAGATATCTCAAATACTTGTGGTGAGTGAGTTCCAAGATGTTTTTCCAGAAGAAATTCCAGGGATGCCGCCAGTGAGAGAAATGGATTTTAAGATTGACCTAGTGCCTGGAACTGGAGCTATTTCTAAGGCACCATATAGGATGGCACCTGCAGAGATGCAAGAGTTGAAAGTGCAATTGGAGGAATTATTGGAGAAAGGGTACATTAGGCCAAGTGTGTAATACTCCGTATTTTGAGAATTTATTTGTATTAATTAAGGAAATATAAAGAAGTTAATAAAAAGGATTTAGTATTATTTACAGAATAATAAGAATATAATATTATTAATACGAGTCGGTTGTGTTAATTTCGGATTTATAAAAGTTAAACCGAGTTACCCGATCTAGAGTTACCACTTTTAGAAGGTTATAAAAAGGAAATAAGATGAGGAAGTTGAGAAACCCTAAATTTTCCTTTCTCCCTCAGCCGTCATCTGCCTTCCTTCTCTCTCTCTCTCTCTCTCTCGCTGTTCTTTCCTTCCCTCTCGCTGCTCTTCATCTTCTCTCTCTCTCTCTCGCCAATCGTTCCTCACTTCGTCTCCTTCACCAGGTCCCTTCGCGGGTCATCGTCGAGGTGTGCGAGTGAGTGACGCTGTGCGGTGTTCGAGACGAGCGACGAAGCTCGAGGG
Organism: Beta vulgaris subsp. vulgaris; assembly: GCF_026745355.1. Classification (NCBI taxonomy): domain Eukaryota; kingdom Viridiplantae; phylum Streptophyta; class Magnoliopsida; order Caryophyllales; family Amaranthaceae; genus Beta; species Beta vulgaris. Next base: position 8,000,886 of record NC_079208.1, read on the forward strand.
TGCGAGCGACGTGCGAGTATTGTGCAGTGAGTGAAGTCGAGGGTGCGAGCGAGGGCGAGCAAGTTGCGACGCTGTGCGCGACGAGTAAGGCTAAGGGCGTGTGTGTGTGCGGTGTTCGAGACGAGCGACGAAGCTCGAGTGCTGTGCGAAGACGTGCGAGCGACAAGGTTCGCGTTGGAGTGGGTGCGAAGGCTGCGCGACGAGCACTAGAGTGGTGTGCGAGCGGTCCGGGCCGTGAGGCTGCTGTGGTGGTGCGCAGCTAGTGGGTCGCCGGAGTTGCCCCGCCGGCGAGTCTAGTGGTTCAAAACCAATAGGTATATATTGTATTAAATAATTAATAAATTCTGTTTTCATAATTATGTTAAGTATAATTAGTTAATTAATAATTCAAGTTAATGAGTTTATTTTATTATTCTGACTAAAGTTGTGAATCTGACTTTTGGACATAATACTGGATCGGACCTAAGAGTTTTGGACATAAGTTTGGACATAAGATTTGGACATAAAACATGGTTGGACTTATAAGTTAACTAGTTTGGTAAAGATAGTGGACTAATGACACTAACTAATATGAGTATGTTCACTAGCTTTGACTCCTTAAAAGACGTTAAACACTCTATGAGAGAAAAGTAACGAAAATTCTTAAACAAGGGGTTTATTAATCGTTTACTTCGAATTATTAAACCGTATAGTCTTAGTTACGTAGTAGTTGTTAATATTACCAACGACGTAGCACTAAAGCTTTTATTTAACGGTTTAGGTCCCAATTTCATAAGCGGAACGTTCGATTAAGACAGCGAAAATTCTCCGTTACAAGGTACGTACGCGTACCAGTTTAATCCCAAGTATTAGTATCATGATTAGGTTACAATCTATGTTATTGGAACCTAGAAGCATGATAGGGAATGTTTGATTGATTGAGATTGTCTGGTTAGACATTTGTAATTGAAATTGATATGTTGCATGGGAATGCGTAATTCTATCGTAGTATTTCAAAGAGCATTTTTAATCTATCCATAGTGTAACAAGGTTGTTACAAGAGATATGATTTGAGCATAAGAGGACAGGTAAATGATTCTATGTATCCATAGTGTAACAAGGTTGTTACAAGAGATACGATTTGAGCATTTTAATGAAGAGAACAGGTAATTGATTCTATGTATCCATAGTGTAACAAGAGTGTTACAAGAGATACGATATGTGGTTATGAAATGAATGGTTAATATTAAAATGAATTATGGCAATATCTTGTAGCTGGACTCCCTACAAGTGATGAACAATGGGGGGAGTGTGGGACTTGTCCTACGCTCCTACGCAGGCCTACTGTGACGACAGTAGTGTCCTTATATTTTTGACACTCAAGTAGGCGGAAGGTTCCGTTCGATCTTGGGGGTATGCATACTAAGGTGATGGGTGTGAGACGGCTCGAAACCGTATTTGCATTTCATCTAACAGACCTAGTGTCTGTTAAGGATTCAGTAGCCCGTATGATTCTAGTAAGATGACGGTGCCCGTTCGATGCCAATTAAAGATTAAAGGTTAAAGGATAAAGGATGTAACATAGTGTAGCATCATGCTTAAGATTGTTCAGTGTGCATCATTTATGTTTACATGTATTCAATGGTTCATTACGTACTCAGCATAGCTGATTGTGTGTTATTATGTGTTTGATGAACTGCGATGAACCATTGATGCTACAATGGGAGCAGACTAGGTGTGCTGGTGCTGCTGCATAATCTCGAGCATACGGGGACTAGGCTTGGGTATTTACATTTAAAGCATTTTGAAATAAGTATTATTGGTTTTTCCAAGACTTATATATGGTTTGTGGTTTGAATGAAAGGGGTCATTGATGATTCCCGAGTTGTATTTATATTTTAATTCCGCTGCATTTTAGTTTTCAAGTTAATGTTTTAAGTTATCGTTAACCGTTATTATGCCTTGCGTTCCATCGCGGCGGTAACGCGCCCAAAGTCAACGCGACGCAGCAGTGGTAGGCGCGCGTGGGTTTTGGGGGTGTTACAAAGTGTTTCACCTTGGGGAGCACCAGTGTTATTTGTTCGAAAGAAGGATGGAACATTGAGGTTGTGTATCGATTACAGAGAGTTGAATAATGTCACAATAAAGAATAAGTACCCATTGCCTAGGATTGAGGATTTATTTGATCAACTTAAGGGTGCTGGAATTTTCTCTAAGATTGATTTGAGGTCTGGGTATCACCAATTGAGAATTTTGGAGGAAGATATACCAAAAACAGCGTTTCGTACAAGGTATGGGCATTATGAGTTCACAGTGATGCCATTTGGACTTACTAATGCACCTGCAGCATTTATGGATCTTATGAATAGAACATTTCAGCCGTATTTAGATAGATTTGTGGTGGTGTTCATAGATGATATATTGGTGTATTCGAAGGACAAAGAAGAGCATGAAGGTCATTTAAGGAAAGTTTTGGAGATACTTCGAGAGAAAAGGTTGTGTGCTAAGTTATCAAAATGTGAGTTTTGGCTTGAGAAAGTTGCATTTTTAGGTCATGTGATTTCGAAGGAAGGTGTTGTTGTAGATCCATCAAAGATACAAGCAGTAACAGAATGGGTGAGACCTAGTAATGTGACTGAGATTAGAAGTTTCTTAGGACTTGCTGGCTACTATAGGAGGTTTGTGCAAGATTTCTCAAAAGTAGCTCAACCTTTGACAAATTTGATGAAGAAAACAACTCGATTTCAGTGGGATGAGAGGTGTGAGAAAGCTTTTCAGGAATTGAAGCAAAGACTTACTTCAGCACCAGTTTTGACGTTACCATCTGGATTAGAAGGTTTTGAGGTGTATAGTGACGCTTCTAAGAATGGGTTAGGATGTGTATTGATGCAACATGGTAAGTGGTAGCATATGCTTCGAGACAACTTAAGCCTTATGAACAGAATTACCCTACTCATGATTTAGAATTAGCTGCTGTAGTATTCGCATTGAAGATTTGGAGACATTATTTGTATGGTGTGTCATGTAAGATTTTCACCGATCATAAAAGTCTGAAATATATATTTACTCAGAAGGAGTTGAACATGAGACAGAGGAGATGGCTTGAACTCATTAAGGATTATGATTTAGAGATTTTGTATCATGAGGGTAAAGTGAATAAAGTTGCTGATGCATTGAGTAGGAAGACTAGTCATTCGATGAACATGATGGTGTTATCAGAGAGATTGTGTGAAGATTTCAGGAGAATGAGTTTAGAAGTCATGGAGCAAGGGCAAGTGGAAGCTCAATTGAATGCATTATGCGTGCAACCCACCTTATTCGATGAGATTCGAGAGAAGCAAAGTAGTGATGAGTGGATGGTGAAGATAAAGAAAATGAAAGAAGATGGAGTTGTCATCGAGTTTGACATTGATGAAAATGGTGTTGTGAAGTACAAGGGAAGATGGTGTGTTCCTAAGGATGAGGAGTTAAAAAGAAAGATTTTGGAAGAAGCTCATAATACGCCATATTCTGTGCATCCTGGAGGAGATAAACTTTATAAGGATTTGAAGCAGCATTTTTGGTGGAAAAACATGAAACGTGAAGTGGCAGAGTTTGTTGCAAAGTGTTTGACGTGTCAGAAAGTGAAGATTCAGCATATGAGACCTGGTGGAATGATGCAACCTTTAGAAGTCCGAGTTGGAAATGGGAGTCTATTTCAATGGATTTTGTGATGGGATTACCACTTACTAAGTCAGCTAAGAATGCCATATGGGTTATAGTGGATCGATTGACAAAGTCGCCCAGATTTATAGCAATGAAGGATACATGGAGTATGCAACAGTTGGCTAGTGCATATGTGCGAGAGGTTGTTAGACTGCATGGAGTACCAAAGGATATCGTTTCAGATAGAGACTCGAGATTTTTGTCCAAGTTTTGGGAGAGGTTACAACAAGCCTTTGGGACATTGCTCAAATTTAGTACAGCTTTCCACCCTGCAACAGATGGACAGACAGAGAGAACAATTCAAACATTGGAGGATATGTTGAGAGCATGTGTGATAGACTTTGGAGGATCTTGGGATGATTATTTGCCAACTATAGAGTTTTCGTATAACAACAGTTATCACTCAAGCATAAAGATGGCACCGTATGAAGCATTGTATGGGCGAAAATGTAGGAGTCCTTTGTGTTGGAGTGACATAAGTGAGACGATGACTTTAGGGCCTGAGATGATTGAAGAAACAACGAAACAAGTTAGGCTTATTCAGGAGCACATGAGGGCAGCTCAAGATAGACAAAAGGCTTACGCAGATCAGAATAGAAGGGAGATGGAATTTGAGGTTGGGGAGAAGGCTTTGCTAAAAGTGTCACCAACAAAGGGGGTCATGAGATTTGGTAGGAAAGGAAAGTTGAGTCCACGTTACATTGGACCATATGAGATCTTGGAACGAATTGGGGAAGTAGCCTATAGATTAGCCTTACCAATGGAGTTAGCTAATGTCCATAACGTCTTTCATGTGTCTCAACTTCGAAAATATGTCCATGATCCTACCCATATCATTCAACCTGAAACCATTGAACTAGATGAAACCTTATCCTTTGAGCAACGCCCAGTTAGGATCCTTGATACCAAAACGAGAAGTACCCGGAACAAGGCGGTAAAATTGGTCAAGGTGTTATGGTCAAGTCAAACTTCTGAAGAGGCTACTTGGGAAGCCGAAGATGATATGAAAAATCGATATCCCGAACTTTTTCAGCAGGTACGCTTGAGTTTCGGGGACGAAACTCTTTAAGGGGGTAGAATGTGATACTAACTTTTTGTTTGCATATTAGTAGCGAACGATAACGTTAAAGTTCGAGGACGAACTTTCTTTTAAGGGAGAGTAGATGTAATATCCCAAATTTTTGTAACTATTTTATAAAATTTATTTTGTTATAATAAGATTTTATAAATATAAAATTCTGAAAAATAAAGTAAAATCATAACAAATTAGATTTTTATGAAACTATTTTATTTATTAAATCAGATTTTTATGTTTTTAAAAAAAAAATTCGAAATGAGATTTTTTTTTAAAATCAGATTTTTTTTTTCGTTCAAAGAGAAAGATAGAGAGAAAAGAAAATTCTGAAATTTTTTAAAATACTTATCTTTTAGTGAAACCCTAGATTTACATACATATATATATCCCCAAACACCCAGAAATTCTCACATAATTCACTTTCTTCATCTCTTTGGTAAGTTCTAAATTTCAGATCTAGAATTACCATTGTAATTTTCGAAGGTTTTAAACAGAAAAATGATGTAAATTTTTAAAACCCGACGTGACTCCGGCGACTTGACCGGAGTCCGCGACCGATCTTCTTCTTCTCTTCTTCCTTCTTCCGTCTTCTTTATTCTTTCTTCTGTTCTTCTGGTTTTTGGTGGAATAATGGCTAAATAGGAACAAAGGTTCCTTTATAGGCTTGATGTTTTGAAAAAAAAAAAAAAACAAATTAATGAGTGTGGACATCAAGTTCACGGAGAGTTGTGACTTGCTGCCACAACTCACAGGGTGTTATATATATTGAATTTTGTGCACCTGTTGCACCTGTCACGCTTTTCCTCAATTTTTTTTTTTTTTTTTTTTCTTCTTTCTTTCCTTTTGTTAATTATTTATCTTGTAAACTGTGGTTTATTTTCGAGATATTACATTAAGTGACTAACTTTAGGTAATATTATTTGTTGTAGACGGAAACTTCGTAGAAGACGACTTTTAGTTGATATTGCTATATTTGGGACGCGTTTGAGGTAATTCACAATGTCCATCAACAACTAGAATCCCGTTAGGAATTGTATGTGCTATGTGTAATGCATGTGGTTATGTGATTCTATGTTTATGTTAGATGTATATTATGTGACAGGAATCGCATAGTACTTTCTATGACTAAAATTATTATTATTATTATTACTATAGTACTATTATCCCTGCGTATAATATATATGTATCTACTGGTATTGTTGTTATGGAAGTGGATTTTTTTTTATGTACCTAATTATACCATCGTATTAACATTATGCTAATATTGACAATGTACTTAATGGGTATAACTAGTGTGTTAATGATGTAGCGAACGGTATTATAAGTTGACATATATTGTAACTCTATGAGGCTCTAATGATGGATATATTGGTTACTACGAATTATGGACGTTGATTAGTATTATTTTTTTTATTAAGTGGCTAAGTTGTGAAAAATATTATTTGAACTAAAGATGTTCCTGCTAATGTTAATGTGATGTTTGATGTGTCACAACTTTTAAAAATCTATTAATCACGTAAAGTGGAAATTGAGGGAATTATCCTGTGGATTTGGATCCTCCATAGGTGATGAACAGTACTTGATTTTATTATGTTACAACTCTTTATTGTCTTCCTCCTAATACTATTGGTGCGCATTGCGGATACCCATTAGATTAGTGAGGGGTGTGCACACTAGGACGTTCTGCAAAACGATATTGGTCATTACTCTTAATTATCTGGGTGACGACCCATGTTGAAGTAGGTGGTTACTGGGATTAGTCCCGGCCTACTGACGTTCAATTCCCTTCTAATAAATAAAATTGTTGTGTATGACTCATATAAACTTGAATAATTGAAATGGTTAATCATATTATATACTTGTCTGTATTATGTTATACTTGTCTGCATTGTATTATATTGTATGTATGTTATAAAAATTATTTTTAAAATATAACTATTATTACTATTATTTTACGGGATGGAGTTGTAATTACTTAGCTTTCGCTAATTTTTGTGTTTTTGTTTTTCTTTGCTCTTTTCCTATTTATATTGTGCAGGTTGGTGAAAGGGACTACGTTGCAGGAATGAGTGAATTTATAGTTTTTAAGTTCACCTAGTTTAATAAACACTACAGTACTGCCATTTGAGATTGTTTAGTTTTGTTTTGGTATAAAGTAGACAACTTAGTTTGGTTTATTTTGATACTTTGGTTTGTGAGTAAAATTTTTATTTCTAATAATTAGCCTTGCATTTATTTTGAACAATAGATGCGGCGGTAACACCCTAAAGGTTTGGTCAGATATTTTAATGAAAAGTGAATATTTTATAAAGTTTTAGAATTTTCTTTTCTCTCTATCTTTCTCTTTGAACGAAAAAAAAAAATCTGATTTTTAAAAAAAATCTCATTTCGAATTTTTTTTTTAAAACATAAAAATCTGATTTAATAAATAAAATAGTTTCATAAAAATCTAATTTGTTATGATTTTACTTTATTTTTCAGAATTTTATATTTATAAAATCTTATTATAACAAAATAAATTTATAAAATAGTTACAAAAATTTGGGATATTACAATCATCCTGATAACGCATTTTTTATTTCTTATTGTATGGAGAGCTTTTGATATCCTCGAGTATCATAAATACTTCTCAGTTTTCGGGATCCAACTTCATAGCCATCAACAGGTCCTAATAAGTCCAATCTCTTTATCCTAGGTCTATTGCGGCCATGGCTCTTCTAAACAAAAATTTAACATTGTTTGGTTTGAAATTTAAAATGATTGAACAAATCCGTCCCACATGTTCAAACTCATGTTTCCTGCTAAAACAAGCTACAAAATCTAAGAAAATACAAATAGCCAGCTCAAAACATTCAACTTTATCCTTTTCTTTCGAAATTCGTAGTAAGCTAGAATGAGTCCTGCATAGCCATATCTTTCTAATGCATCATCAGTTTCCTTTTGCTTAAACAGTAAATTACCTTCTTCCTTTAACTATTTTGCAAGCCAAGAACACTCAAGATCGAATTCTCGCCAACGATTGGATGGGAGTAGCGTGAGACCTGCCGCCGGCGAGTGTCGATGGTTATTGTTGGGTTGTGGTGGAGGGAATTGGGGGGTTGTTGTTTATGTTATTGACTAGAGAATTTGATTTAAAATAGTCATAGTTTTTTTCAAAAAGGAAAAATTGATAGAAACAATCACAATTATTGGTGTTTCGTCATTTTTTGTCTCGTCTTTAAATTATTTCTGAGTGATCTCAACTATCGCTCCTTGTTTACAGTGTTGGTCCCAGTTTACCATTTATCTGTTTTACGAGTTAAATTTCTTTGCTTTCTTTAATTAGCTAAATACCAATAATTAACTATAAATAACCCCCTTTTTTCTTTTCAATTAGCTCAAATCCCCTAATTAACCCTTTTTAAAAAATAAAACAAATTTTATTAAAAAGTTGCGACCATATTCTCGTGATTTGTATTCCTAAGGATGATTAATCAGTGCAATACTTTTTCGCAATAACATCTTTTTCAAAGACAAAAATACTTTTTTGTTCAGCTTAGGACGCTTACCATGAAAAGTGGCATATTAGTACTTGTTTCGACCTCGCTCTTATCATTCATAACTCCATAAGACGGTCAACATAGCCCCTTTTTTTACAAAAATGAACTTTGTCAATCACTCTTATAAGACACAAATCACGAGAATGCGGTCGAAACAAGTACCAATATATCAACTTTCACGATATGCAAGCGTCTCGAGGCAAACACAAAGGTGTTTTTGATCTAGAAAGCGACTTTTTTTTTGAAATTATAACTCTACCTTTTTTAATCTATTGATTAACCCATACTTATTATGTAAATCTTTTCCATTGACCAAGAATTATTTTTATTAAATTTATTTATTTAAAAAGGGGTTATTAGAATCAATTAGGATATTTAGCTAACTAAATCTTATTTGATCTAGTGGCTATGACTTCAGTATATGTTCTTGAGGTCTTGACATCAAACCATATGCTAAGCAATTTCTAAATTTTTTTATTGTTGTGGCTTACATAGAGTAAACTTCCTTAGGCAGAGCGTCACATGGCACCGTTCCTTGTTTAGACACGCCTTTTAATATATTAGTATAGAAGTATAGATATTAAGTTGGTGAGAGAGTTCACCATTTATTTCAACTCTCTAATTACAATTGTGATAGAAGCAAGGGGTCAATATGTGTAATTAAAATTAAAATTCAAAGATATAGTGAAAGACATACATGTTTTTTTTTAAAACAAATTTAGTAATCAATTCCTTCGTAAAGAATAACTAAATAACAATATTACATTTAAGTTGGACAGTCTCATATAATTTGTTACCAAACCTCACAATGAGCCTATAAAAAAAAATTCATAGGACCTAAACCTAGACCAATAAGGATTAGAAACATAACAACCTCTATAGAACTATTATCAAATTCCTTCAGATTTTTTTTTCATTACTTTCAATCAACTTATGAACTGGTAAGTAAGATATGAATTAGATCTAGGAAACTCATAAGTCATAACAAAAGGAAGACTAAAAAAATATCTATACAAAATACAATCTGTCATTATTGGGCTTGGTATCCTTACCACAAGAACCCAACGGCCACTTCGACTCAAACAAAGAATCCAACGGCCTTTGAGACTCAAGCAAAGCACAAAGGCCAAGTTAGGCCCAAGAACTTCACTGCCCTTTTATACAGTACAACTTTTTTTTTTTTCAGTGCCTTTCAAGAACTTCATGATAAGAAAATTTTCCTTTGTACTGCTCTCGAACAGGTTACTCACCCAAAACTCAACAAACACTCAACCCCTCCCCCTCACAAGTAGAGGTGTGCACCGGTTCGGAACCAGAACCGGCTGAACTGATGGACTGAAATCCGAATTTGGACCGGTAGACCGAAATCTTGATATTCGACGGACCAGGAATCAGACGAAATCTCTATTCCAAATTTGAATCCCGACCGGTTTGTGCAGATCCCTACTCACAAGTCACAACATTGAAATTATAGAGTACAACTTGTTATTTGAATAATTGAATGTCCTGAATGAATACCACTAAGTTACAACCACAAGACTCAAATGTACATAAAACTGCAATTTGTCAGTCTCCTATTGGTCCAAGAAGCAAAAGAAAATGTAGTGTTGTTAACCTAGACTCAGCATTTTAATGCATGGCATTTAAGGGACATTACAATTGACACATCATAAACATGTGGGATTAAGATCATTCTACTTAAAGTACCCATTCCAAAAACATGAAAAATGAAAATTTAAAAAATCTGTTAATTTTTTTTCATAAAAATAGAGACAATCAACTATATAAAGCAGCAAACTAACAATCCCTAGCAATTACATCCTTAATAGTCCAAGAGCATGCACCCACCCATACTGCTCTAGTGGTCTTAGATACACCATTATAGTATAAGTCGCTTCGTTAGCCTCCCTAAACACATGATAAATCCTGACAACATAAAACATTGATAACATACTTAAGCAAAATACTAACCTTCAAAAACTAAATCATATAGCTTTAATGCTACATTATGATGATGAATATACTGCTGGAAAAAAAGTATGTCGTACAACATTAGGGAATGATATGAGAGTAATTAATCAGTAATATTCAATGTTGAAATGTATAAGCATATATGCTTGATGCTTATATATTTCTATTTCTTTTACATTTTTGTTCATGTCAATCGTCTAATAACAAAAAGACGATATCAACTCATAATAAACAAACAATCAAACAGAAAAGAAAATTAATTAAATGGAAAGGCAACAAAGAATTGTTATGCTGAAGCAATATTTTGACCAATTAAAACACACAAAAGCAAAAACACTTGATTAATTTATAATAATCTTGTTCTAAGAATTACATCGCATAGTCACAAACAATAACTTATTCGTACGATATGAGTAGCTAAAAATAAAAGGGAAATTCCACGCTAAATAATCATGATTGTTTGACCATGATTAAAACCACTACATTTATATAGTTTTTAAGAATTACAACAATAATACATATATAGAAGGTATAGCAGAGGAATACACATAATCTGCTTTGCCCTTTCGAAAAATTCCTCGAGGCCCACTTCATTTTGTAGCATGAAGATCAGATGATAAGTAGTAGTAAATAATTTTTTTACCGTACCGATTGTTGGAGGAAGCGAAAAATGCCAAAGGATCCAAGTTGCCCTATATAAAGAGTAGGACAAAAAACCGCGCTTCTTAATTAATAAGAAGCGCGGTTTTTTAGAACATTCCAACTCAATTTTCTCCTTGTCGTAATGACTAGGAGAGGACAAAACACGAGCACCGCCGCCACCACCATCGCCTCCACATACGCATCCCACCCCAGCCTCCACGATTTATGACCCGAGGAGGCTGGGGTGGAGGCCGGGGAGGCTGAAGTGTGTTTTAGTTTACGTGGTGGGGAGCGAGGTGGGTGTTAGAGGGTTTGTTCATGGAGGTATGCACACTTGATATATAAGGGGTCTGCATCCCCTACTTGGTACTTAGGTCATGAGATGAGAGTAATGGAAAAGAAGGGAAAGAAGGTGACTTATGTAGTGGTGTGTAGTCACTTTTTGGTTTAAAGTAATCCCTGAAAAGCAAAGTGTTGATAGAAGTGGGGTTTGCTACTTAGCATCTTCCCAAGCATATGCCATGGGTTATGACAACACCATTCTCCCCCTCACCTTAGCATGTGTACTTTATTGTATTATTATCTTCTGTTTTATTTCCTCTTTCTTTAATTTTGCCATCACTTCCAATTTTAACCACCATTTCATTTTAATTATTAAGAATGAGGGAAATCTAGTACGAATAAGTTAATCACCCACACTAGTTAGCTCTATTTGGTAATTAGCAGATGATTGATATATGATTGTGTTAGTTGATAGCTTATTGTATTAGTTGGTTGGGCTAGTTAATTGTGTTAGTTAGTTGTACGAAATTATTTTGTAGATTCACTCCGTTTTATAATCACGATACATCATTGTGCACAAAGTTTTAAGAAGTAGAAAAATGAGACATGAGTATCATTATTTTATTGTTAAAGTCAATTTGATAAATCGTGGTTCATTTAATTGGGGGTGGATGTATATTTATAGTGGGTATTGGGTATGATATTGTTGTTTCGTCATTTTCAATAAAGGTGTGTGAGTATAGTTGTAAACTGAAAGTTGATAAAAAGAATAATGAGTCCATGCTTAAAATGAAAGCATTGCTAAAGTTGCAACTAATATAGGATGACCACATGTGAAAAAGTTTTGCAATTAATATGGGACGAAAGGACATAATTGATTGTATGCTAGCATATATTATTTATCATTTCACCTCATGAACATGCTCAATCCTCTCTCACAATAGTACCCACAGTTTTCTCAAATTAGTGTTTTTTTAGAGTTCAAACAACTCCTCTAACCATTTGTTTACCAAACACATATTTCTGTAATTTGACTAGTCAATCCTGTAAAATAGGCTAAAAGATCTAATTTTCGTCCAAACTTTTGTTTACCAAACTAGGCCACCATTAATTTATATTCATTTCTAGACTACTACACAACAAATAGTGTAATCTTTAGTACCATTATGACATTTAAGCTAACTGCATTATTACCTAAAAAAAAGCTAACTATATGGTTAGAGATTCATTTGGGCTTAGTTACTCGATTATTTGATTTCATGTGGAGTCATTTTTATTAATTTTTGGGTCGGAATTGATGAAAATTGGCTACATGATCGATTTTAGGTATTATTTAAGTTTAGGTCATCGTATTTTTAGTCATATAACTTAAGATAGACGTCAATTTTATCAGACCTAGGTTCCCTTATCTGTTCATGACCAATCAAGAAAGCCAACACGAAGCTCAACTGATATATATTTCAAAGTTCAGTGATGTGGGGACTAGAAACTAGAAAGCGAAGATGTGGTCCTAATGTAGCACCACTCCATGTCTATAAATCATCAAATCAGCTGAAGGTTTCCAAAAAGAAACAAATTTTCAATAATATTGTTCAAAAAATTTCTAACCAAATTTAATTAACATTGTTTTTAGTCCCTTTTCAATCAACAAGTAGTTCTTTTTTTTGTCACTTAACATTCTTCTTGAAACTCTTTATACTATAATCAGTATTATGAGAGTATATCCTGTGAACATTTGGTGCTTTTTATTGATTACGTAAAGTCATAAACAGAAAGGGCTTGAGTTTTAGACAGTCAGTCCATGTGAAACTGCAGCTTTCTGCAAAGAATTTTATGGCAGCAGGAAACAAGTAATCTTTGCTGCGATGGCAAATCCTAAATGAATTTATAATTTCAATCTATCTTATAATTTAATCATATAGTAGTACCTATGTGTTCGGACTCTTCATTTCATCTCAAGTATCCGTGTTGGATCCTCGACACTCAGACATAGGTGGGACACTTGGACACTTTGTTTTGGGCTAAAAAATAGAAAAAATTTCAAAAAATAGCCGAGTCGGACACTTGGACACGTACCCGTGTCGGACATGGGTACTCGAGTATGAGTAACGTAGAGTAGTACTTTGTTTTTAAGGTATTGTTTTGTCAACAAATTAGGCAATCTTCTAAGTTCTAACCACTCTGACCCTTGGTTAATGCCATAGGTCACCGTCCAGATGAAGCATCATCATTCCCTAACAGTTTGAATTTGTAAGTTTTAATTGCATATTATTATAAGTTAGATCTGCCATATTTGATGACCTTATGTTTCATGACCTATTTTTTTTTTTTTAATGTATACTCTCCTAGGAATAAACTAGCTAGCCATAGGTCATCTCATTAGGTCAATTGTATCATATCATGTTTTGATAATCATTATTTCATCTAGTATTAATAGTAATATATACTGTTACTTTATAATGTTTGGAAACAAATAGATATAGAACACATGATGGAAAAAGTCTAAGGGTAGTGGGCCTGATGGTTGAAGATTTGTTGAGGTGGCCTAAGGTGTGGGAACTGGGAACTGTGCTGGTGGCGAAATGGGATGTCTAAAGAGAAAAGGGATTGTCGATTGTAGCTGGTTATTGTATTAGTGATGGTGTACTTAGTTTAGAGGTGGTTATTGGACGGCCTAACCGGACTTAGCACTGAACCGACCTACAAGAAAATCGGACCGGCCTGGTCTGCCAGATGACGACCGGACATGAACCGCCACGTAAACGCACAAATATGAGTGTTCTCATTGGTCCAATTAATGGGGAAGAAATCGGTCCAATGGTGTATCCAGCGTGGGTTCAACTGAAACACACGCGAATCCGGAGAAAAAACTATAAAATAAAGGAAAATTAAAAAGGTTATGTAATAAATAAGCGTTATATATCACTGCATAGCATTGTGCATCAGAGGTAAAGTGCAGGTGCTAGTTTGAGATATTGCATTTCAAGGTCGCATGTTGTACTCCTTGGGAGAGCTTATTTTAATGTTGTTTTATACCCGCAAGTTTTTTTTTCTTCTTTCCTTATCTTTTCTTACTAATTTAAGGTCTACAACTTGTTTCATTATTTTTTGGTCTTCTATTTCCATTTTATGATTCTCCCTTTAGTCATTAAGTCTCCTATATATCTATAAATCTCACCCTCCCACCAAGTTTTAATACATTAAAAGGTAATGAATTTAGGTTATTTTTCATTCTCTTTCCATTTTCCTTGCTTAAGCAATCAATTAATCATGCACTAAATGAAACTGGTCATTACAACTATGTTAATTTCTTGATTCATTGCTCAAATACTTATACGATATGCAATGAAAAGTGTGCTAATTAAAAGGAGAAGGATTAATCTATATATATTTTAAATTTTTATATGTGCATTTTATAAACTAACTAATGTGCAAATAATAATTTTTGATTGACATGGAAGAATATAATTTTATACATAATCACTTCTGAAAAAAAGAAGAGAAAGCTCATTATCACCCAAACTAAAATACAAAGAGCATATTAGTGTTTATTTGTTGTTAGTTACTTATTTTAGATTTCATATTTTCTGCTATAGTTGCTAATATTTCTTATATTTTTTCATCGTTTCAAATGATAGATATATAACTTTCAACACTTAATTGATTGTTTGATTTAATGAAAACTTTCTTAATAATTGATACTCAACCCGTAGTTCATTTTATAACTCTATATTTGTTTTATAAGATATTGATAATCTTTTGGTAGTACAAATTTTTATTTTTAATTTTTTGTTATAATGTAATCAATAATGAAAACTCAGCTAGATACAATTATTGAAAGTTTCCCTTTTCACAAAAAAATTGTAATCGTAGATAGTAAAATGTAATTTGGAACTTATGTTTATTCGAACCCACGTGGCTCAAAACCTGGATCCGCCAGTGTCCATGCATGACATGTCATCATTTTAGAAAAACCTGAGACATTGCTCGGACCTAGTAACTATCAATTGTTATATAAACTGTGTGTAATGAATAATTGGCACACTCTAGAAAAACAAAAAAAAATGAATTACTCCTTCTGATGGTCAAAGAATTGATTATTATCTATAAACTTGACACTATTCATAAGTAAAGAAAATCTTCTAAAAATTTTCCAATATACTTCCTCCGTTCTTAATCTGACTGCCCTTTAACTATCAATTGTTATATATTTGCAACAATGAGATTTTTACACTATTCACTGACTGCCCTTTAACTATATATTGGTGATTTTTAAGTAAGCAAAAATATAGTCATGTGGGATCTTGTTAGATTCGTCTCGATGTATATACTTCCAAAATATCAATTGTGTATCATTTCTACTAAAAATTAATTAAAGATATTAATAGTTAAGTTGTGCATTGACAAGCGTGAAAATTTAATTATTGCTATACAAAAAGAACGGAGGAAGTATAAGACAAAAAAATAATCATGTGAGGTCTTGTTTAATTCGTCTCAATTAGTAATCGCATCCCATAATTGCATAGTGTGAAGAAGAGTCGTCCATGAACCTGAAGTCTTTACATGAACTCGAGGAGTTTTTGCCGCTTAGTGGACAAATAATTGTAATTGCCACAACCTAGTCCGCTAGTCGGGCCATTGATAGAAAACGGGGTTAGCTGAATAAGTGCAATCAAGGTGCTACGTGCTCTCGACTCCCATATAATCGGCGTTGTTCTCGAGTCAAAAAAGACACTCGAGATATCTTAAATTAAATGAAGAAGAGCGTCAACATGTGCTGGAAAATTGAATAGATGGAACTTTGTGGGTCCAATCTGATCGAGATCGATGTAACATAGCGTTTTAATAAGGAAGGAAATGAAAAAAAAAAGAACTAATTTTTTTTTGTTTCATTAGAGAATTAAGGCGAATTCAGGATTGTTAATTTGGAGGGATACCAAAATTAACTGGCTCAATAACATACCAAAATTTTAAAAAATCCAACAATCACAAATTACCCTAGAAAAGTTATTTGATTTCTAATTAATTTATGTGCATTTTTTAATTACTTTTAGCTAAATCCGTGATTTGTTGCTCCAAAGGTCTTGAAGCCTTTAAGGAAACTCATGAAGTTATATTATAGTTATCATCAATAATCTATTGTATTAACAATTCTATTACTTCCTCCGTTTTTTTAGATGTTACACTTTCTATTTTAGGAAGTTTTAAATTAGATGTTATACTTTTGTTTTAGGTAATAACTTCTCTCTATCTCTCTCCTATCACATGTTCACATGGGACCATTTTGTTTTTCATTCTCTCTATCTCTCTCCTCTCCAAAAATTACCTAGAAGTCCGTGATTTGAAAAGTGTAACATCTAATAAAAAAAGGAGGAAGTATATGAATTTTCAATTTACACATATTTTTTTCCTCTCTCTAGTCAGATTCAAAGCATTTTTTTTTTTTGAGTTTTATAAGACAATATTTTTTAGGTTTTAGTACAGGTTCTAATCTAATTAAGAGTCAAAAGAAGGAGATTAAATAGCTTAATGTTACACATGTGCACCTTGTGCCTTTTTATTTTATTTTTTCCTTTCCCCACAAAATAATCAATGTTTTTAAAAAAATCATGAGGTATGTGCCACCACCCAAACCCCCACATAGGTCTCCCTCTTTTTTTTTGTTTTGTTTTTGTTTTTGTTTTTTAATACCTCTTCTTATTTTGCAGTGAGAGGGGCTATGCATGTTGTGAGTATATCTTAAATACAACTTATTAAATCAAATAACTATTATAATCTGTTGACAACAACTAATAATATCAAATTACTAGTTTTGAATCCCGTGCGTTGCACGGGTTATTGTCTGTTTTATTTTTTGCAATTTTTTGTTAACATTGTTGGTTTTTTTTTGTTGTTGTGAAATGAGATTTTCAACTCCATTACATTTACATACTTTCTTTAATCTTTGTCTTTACTTTATATGTTAATAAAACCATCATTAATTACTCAAAGTGAAAGAAGCATAAAATAAGAACCTTACACCAATGTTATCAGGATCGGGATCCTACTTTGGATCGTAGGGGTTGGTAGAATCGAATCGGTGGGATCGGATTGTAGGATCGTATGATCCTACAATTCGGTGAAATAGAGATAATTATACTAGAATAGGGTGAGAATCTCATGTGAAAAATGTACACATATTAATAATGAATTTTTTAATTAGCAAATGATGATAGTTTTTCAATACTATAAGATTGGAGTAACATGCGACCAAAATCTAATAGGAGAAATATAATATGTGAAATTACTTTATTATTTTTATATGGTAGGATCGGATCGTAGAGTCGTATAATCGTAGAATCGTGTTAAGATCCTACCATATGATTTTTTGTGGTTGGACAGGATCGAAAGATCCTACAAAATTGAGATCCTACGTAGGATCGGGATCGGTGAGGTATTTCATGATCGTAAAATCGTAGAACCGTAAGATCCGGATCGGGATTTTAACAACAATCCCTTAAACCCTTAATAAAAATTAATACAAATGTACCTAAACCGAAAAAAAAAACATTGACTTGAGAATATAAATAAACGGTTTTTTCACCATATACCCCTGACAAATTTTTTTTTTGCACCGTATACCCTTTCAACTTTCCAAATTCACCATATACCCCTCACTTTTCGAAAAATACATTCACTTACCCTTAATGACTAACGGCGTTAAACTCCGTTAGTCATTAACCCTTAAACTCCCCCCTTTATTCCTAATTAACTAACTTAAATCTAACCCTAATACTAACCCTAACCCCTAATCTAATATCCTAACTCTAAACACCCTAACCCACCCTAACCCTAACCAACCTTCTCCAGCGCCACCCTAACCCCACCACCACCTGACCCCCACCAGCCCTCCCTAACGCCACCACCTAACCCCACCACCACCTGACCCCCACCAGCCCCCTCCCCTAAACCCGCCTCCCCTCCCCTTCCTCTCCCCCTGTCCCTACGCACAAAACACACACTCTCTCTCCTCTGTTTTTTCCGGAAAAACACACACTAGGGTCTCGCCTCTCTCTCCTCTATTTCGTCGGTCTGTTTTTTGAAGGGGAGGGTCTCGCCTCTTTTTCCTCTGTTTCGCCGGTCTGTTTTTCGAAGGGAGGGGTCTCGCCTCTCTCTCCTCTGTTTCGCCGGTTCTTTGTTTAAAGGGGAGGGGGGTTTTGCCGGTTCTTTGTTCGAAGGGGAGGGGGGTTTCCCCGATTCTTTGTTCGAAGGGGAGGGGGGGTCTCGCCGGTCCTTTGTTCGAAGGGGAGGGGGGGTCTTGCCGGTCCTTTGTTCGAAGGGGAGGGGGATGTGGGAAGGGGGGATGTGGGAAGGTGGTGGAAAGGGGGATGCAGGTTGGGGGTGTGGGAAGGGGCAGGCTGGGCGTTGTGGGGAGGGGGATGTGCGGCAGCCTGGGGGGTGGGGAGGGGGAGGTGCGGCAGGTAGGCTGGTGGTGGGGTCAGGTGGTGGTGGCGCTAGGGAGGGTCAGGTGGTGGTGGCGCTAGGGAGGGTCAGGTGGTAAAGGGTGGGGAGGGTGGTGGCCGGGGGTAAGGGGCTGCTGCCTGCTAGGGTAAGGGGTGGGGGGAGTGGGGGCTGGGTAAGGGGTGGTTAGGGTTAGGGACTTAGGGTATTAGGGTTAGGGTTAGGGTTAGGGTTTGGTTTAGATTTAGGGTAGCTAATTAGGGTTAAAAGGGAGGATTAGGGTTAAATGACTAACGACGTTAGCCTGTCGTTAGTCAAAAGGGTAAGTTAATGTATTTTTTGAAAAGTGAGAATTTGAAAAGTTGAAAGGGTATACGGTGCAAAAAAAAATTTGTCAGGGGTATATGGTGAAAAAACCGATAAATAAAGTATCAAATATTAACTTGTACATTTAATTTAAAAAACATGCATTTTGTTTTCATTCAATTTTACAATTTCTAAAAGGGCGCAAATTGCTAAATTACCCGTTGTTAAGCTTTGGCTTATGCTAGAGCCTAGAAGTCATATACATAATTCATACGTTAGCTTATTCCTTATAGGCGAAGTGGCGACATCTTGTAAGATGCGTAAGCGAAAATGACCTTCTCGACTTGGCGGTCCCAGATAATCTTGATTAAGATTTGCCGTGTTAGATTATTCTAACATTTAGACCTTGCTAAATAGTTTTATAATAGTTAATTTTTGGTTAAAAAGCACACATAAAGGAATAACCAAAGAGGTTCCTCTGGTATCTAAGTAATATGCTGTTTTGGGGTTCTAAGGTATATCTCATCTAACTTTATAGAGATGCTTTCTATCTTCTGTGAGAAATTTCGAATTTTGTGTCTTTCTCTGATTTTGTTCACTTTTCCCCCTTTAATTATTTCCTCTCTACTAAAAACTTTCTTTCTTGCTTGCTGCTTGCCTTGATTGTTAATAAATTTGGATGTGCAAGAAAATTCTGTTTTTTTCCTACAAGTGCCACAACTGTCAGTAATGCACTAGTTTTGTACTACAAAAAGAAATTCCCACTTACCTACTTTTACTGCCTAGCTACATTCTGATTCTACGTGTGAAATTCGTGTTTCAAAATTTCAGTAATTACTCTCTTGGGACATAGTAAGATGGTTTGAGCACCACATGTGATATAGTATGAGGTTTTGAGTTCGAGACTTATCATCATAGTAATGTATCTATGTGGTAGTTGTTCCCTCCTTGCCCTCCAGACTGACCTGGTTACATGGAGTGTGGGTTTCACCCATGTATCTCGGGGTTTACCATTCACTAAGTGGATGAGTTCTCGTCACTGAAAAAAATCATTGAAAAAAGAAGTACATTGAAATATAGACACAGTCAAAATAGACAACCTAAAAAAAATATAGAGGGAGTATGTTTTTGAAGATAATAAAAAAGAATTGCTAAAAATTGGTAGATAAGTACTGCAAAAGTTAAAGTGTTGCATTTGTTTAGTAACAAAAGAAATAGAAGATGGTCAAAATAAAATACATCAATAGTGTCAAAAGTCAAAATGATAAATTACCCCTCTCCTCCCCCCAAAAAACCCCACACGTGCAATTCACTCTCCTTCCATTCACCTACCCAACACCCAAACCTCTCCTATTTTTGAAGAAAAAAAATCAAAAAATGGGTATTGCACGCGTGGGTTTAGGGGAGAGAGGGGAGTTAAAACTTAAATGTAAGTATTGGCCGGAAAGTTGACTTTAATGTCAGAAAATGGGTTTTTGGTCCTAAGTAACATATGTATACAAATATATTAAAAGGTGTTCCTA